>NW_028121088.1:0-2500 GCF_965183815.1 Platalea leucorodia
GGGGCTAGCGGGGGGGATGGGGGGGGGGGGGCGGGGGGGGCACGACGGCGTCAGCGGGAGGCGCGCGCGCGCGCTCCGCGTGCCTAACGTGCGCCCGTCTGGGGGGCGGGCGGGCGCGCGCGGGCCTGCGCCCACGCGCGTGGAGCGGCGGGCGAGGGGTTCGGGCCGGGGGTTACGTTTGTGGGCGAGCCGGGCGCCTCTCCGGGGGCGGGGGGTTCGGGGGGGGCACGTGCCCGCGCCGGGGGCCTGTTTAGTTTGGGGTGCGCGCACGCGGGAAGAAACGAAAAAGATTCGCGACGCTGTTGATGACGCCGCCTTCTCTGTTACAGCCCGCGTTGCCGGCGGCGTCGGTGTCCGGGCCCGCGCCCTTGCCGGTCGAAGCCGTCCCTGGGAAAGCAGCCGCCGCCGGCCTCGGCCCGGGCAGAGACGTGGGTCCCCAGGGCCGGGCTCCAGCGACCGCGCGGCAGGGCCCCGGCCGGGGCCGGCGGAGAGAGAGGCGGGCCGCGCTTCTAACAGACGGCCATCGGCGTTTCCGTCGCCGGCGGGATGCGTCGGAGCGGTGAGTCCCGCCGAGAGGACGGGCCCGGCGGCCTCAGGCGAGGGGGGACGGCTCCTTTGCCGGCGGCGGGGAGACGGCCCCGGGCGGGCCCGATCTTCCGGCACGGCGGCCGCGAGAGCGCCTCGTCTCCGAGGACGCTCGGCTAAGTCGGCCCGGGCCGCGGGGAGCGTTTGTCGGGCACGTGGCCGGCCAGGACTTTGCTCAGAGGCCTGCGAGACCGCCGTCCCTCGGAGGCCCGGCCGCGTCCCCGGAGAGGCCTTCTCAGGGACGGAGGCCCGTCCCGGGAATCGCGGCGCCGGCTGGGCTGGGCTGGGCTGGGCTGGGCTGGGCCGGGCCGGGCCGGGCCGGGCCGGGGCGGGCGAGAGGCCCGTCCGGCTAACGAGTGACGGCCCGCCCGTGTTTTTCTCCGCTCCGGCCAGGTCTCGAGGCGACGTGGAAGGGGCTTGCCGCCCCAGGCCGAAAGCAGCTTCGCCCGGAGCCCCCGCGGAAGGTAGGCCGGCGACCCCCCGCCGCGGCCGCGCCGGGACGGACCCGATCAGGTAGCGGCCGCGAGCGAGGGCGCGGGGAACGCGGCCCCCGGCGGGCGGCGAGAGAAAAGAATAAAGGAAGGTTCTAAGGGGTAAAAGGGGAAGAAAAAAAAAAAAAAAAAAAAAAAAAAAGAAAAAAAGAGAAAGGGAAAAGAGAGAAACGATAATAAAAAAGGAGGCGGGGCGGGCGGGCGCTTCTGTACACGGACCCCTGCGGGGGGGCCCGGCCTCGGGAGGCCTCTCGATCTGCCGCTGCCCGTTCGTTGTCGATCGCATCGACGCGCGCCGGCCCGCGTTTCACGAAGGTAAGGAACGATTCGTGAACCGGTCGCCGGCACGGGGATCGGTCGCGGGCGACGGAGCGGTACGGATTCGTGGCTATCGGGCGATCCCTACCGTGAAGGAATTCACGAATCGACTCACGGATCCGACGGTTTACCGCTCGCGCGTAAATACCGATCGGTCTCCCCCTCCGACGCGAGAGCGATCGCGTCGTGGCAAAAGAAAGGCTGCGTCGATTCGTTTCTTATCGATGAGTAGAACGCTACGGTAATAAAACAGCACCGCTCTAACGACACCGTTTAATAGGGTTAACGTCGTCGACGCTCCACGGAATTCTCTCCAAAAAGAAAGCGACGTTCTTAAGAAGGGCTCGGCCTGTCACGACGCGCAAACGATCGACACCGTTACGGAGCTCCAAACTAAAAATTAAAACCCCAAAAAACCCCACCAAAACCACCGGAAACTACTCCAACGTAAGTCATACCAAATCTAATTCTCTAGCGGTAAAAAAAATAAAAATTCTACCGTACCGTGAGCACGGTGAGTAGTAATAGCGACGTTACTGGCGTCGGGGACTTCTTGTTTACTCGGAAAAGATCATCGCGAACGTTATTTATTGCTACTGTTGTTATTCTTGTTAGCGGCGGCGGCGGCGGTGGCGGTAGTCGTAGCAGCGTCGTCATCATCCTCTCGTGAGGATAAACTCACGACGTGTTATTAGCAATAGCGTGACTTGCTTTTGATATTCTGCGTGCCAATACTCAACGGTTTTGTGAACGGCGAATCGGTAACGAATAAAAGACTAATCGCGCATAAAAGACTAATCGTGCATAAGGTACGTCATTCGAAAGCGATGAATAAGTTATTATTCGTGGTAGTCGTCCTATTGAATAACGTGTAGTGCTTTTAGAACGACAAGCGAAAAAAGGAGGTTTTTCATAGCGTTAGCGCTGATCCTAACGCTGCTACGACGAATAACGTTTACTAATACTGAATTATTTCACGATTCCAAACGATCCATGGAATTCCATCAGGAGAAGCGCCAGAAGGTAAGAACGCTCGCGTGATTCTCTTTCGTACTGCGATTCGGGATAAATTTTAAGCCTTTCCGAACGAATAAATTAATAAAGAC
>NW_028121088.1:15000-25000 GCF_965183815.1 Platalea leucorodia
ACCGCACCACCGCCCAGCGCTGCTCGCGGCCGGCACCCACGGGCACCCGGGACCGAGGCCGGCACCGGCGCCTCGCGTGGTTTAGGACACCTGAGGGCTCGCGGGGCCACGCGGCCGTCACACAGCCCGGTTCGGTAAGGAAGCCCGAAGACCCCCCCCTTTGCCCGGCGGGGGGAAGGAAGGCAACACCTCGCATGCGACGGGAAGCGAATTGGAAAGGAGACCACCCTGCCTGAACACCGGACACCGCCGTGGCACCCTATTACGGGGAGCACGGAAGTGCCGGCCCGCCGGGGGCCCTCTCCGACGCGACCCGAAAGGCCTCATCGATCAGTAAAGCAAAGAAAAAGGAGCGGAGGCCCCACGGCCACGGTTCCTGGGACAGCGACGGCCGCGCGCGCCCCGCCGCCACCCGGGGGTGGGCGGCGGACGCGGGGCCCTGCGTGCGGGCGGGAGGGCAGCGTCGGCTGAGAGCCGCCCCGACGGCCTTAACACCGGCAGAGCCGGCCCGACCGTGGAGCCTCTCCGACGCGCCCGAGGCGCCTTGACGATGCCGGCAAGGCAGCGGAGGCCCCACGGCCACGGTTCCTGGGACAGCGACGGCCGCGCGCGCCCCGCCGCCACCCGGGGGTGGGCGGCGGACGCGGGGCCCTGCGTGCGGGCGGGAGGGCAGCGTCGGCTGAGAGCCGCCCCGACGGCCTTAACACCGGCAGAGCCGGCCCGACCGTGGAGCCTCTCCGACGCGCCCGAGGCGCCTTGACGATGCCGGCAAGGCAGCGGAGGCCCCACGGCCACGGTTCCTGGGACAGCGACGGCCGCGCGCGCCCCGCCGCCACCCGGGGGTGGGCGGCGGACGCGGGGCCCTGCGTGCGGGCGGGAGGGCAGCGTCGGCTGAGAGCCGCCCCGACGGCCTTAACACCGGCAGAGCCGGCCCGACCGTGGAGCCTCTCCGACGCGCCCGAGGCGCCTTGACGATGCCGGCAAGGCAGCGGAGGCCCCACGGCCACGGTTCCTGGGACAGCGACGGCCGCGTGCGCCCCGCCGCCACCCGGGGGTGGGCGGCGGACGCGGGGCCCTGCGTGCGGGCGGGAGGGCAGCGTCGGCTGAGAGCCGCCCCGACGGCCTTAACACCGGCAGAGCCGGCCCGACCGTGGAGCCTCTCCGACGCGCCCGAGGCGCCTTGACGATGCCGGCAAGGCAGCGGAGGCCCCACGGCCACGGTTCCTGGGACAGCGACGGCCGCGCGCGCCCCGCCGCCACCCGGGGGTGGGCGGCGGACGCGGGGCCCTGCGCGCGGGCGGGAGGGCAGCGTCGGCTGAGAGCCGCCCCGACGGCCTTAACACCGGCAGAGCCGGCCCGACCGTGGAGCCTCTCCGACGCGCCCGAGGCGCCTTGACGATGCCGGCAAGGCAGCGGAGGCCCCACGGCCACGGTTCCTGGGACAGCGACGGCCGCGCGCGCCCCGCCGCCAACCGGGGGTGGGCGGCGGACGCGGGGCTCTGCGTGCGGGCGAGCGGGCAACGTCCGCGAGAGGTGCTCCGACGGCCTGAACACCGGCAGAGCCGGCCCGCCGCGGAGCCTCTCCGACGTGCCTGGGGACGCCTCAGCGGGCGCTGCCTGGGGGTCTGGATCGGTAATAACGGGGGAGCGGGAGGTGCCGCCGGCCACCCGCTCCGGACGATTCCCTTCACTGAGGTCAACGGGACCGGGGGAAAGCTGCGGCTAGCTCAAGTCCCCCGGTCTTCCAGCGTTCGAGAGTGCTGGCGACCGCCGCCGGCCGCCAGTCTTTGCCCAGCCCGCAGGGAACCGCTTCCCCCGGGGAAAAAAAAAAAAAACAAACGACGCCAGGAAGGCTTGACAGCCCCGGCCCGTCTGCGTTCGGCTGCCGGCCACCGCGACCGGTCCGCCGCTCTCGGCCCGCTTCGCGGGCCCCGGCTTAGGGCCGGCGGAAAAAAAAGGGCGAGGCGCCGCCACCTCGCCCGTGCTACGCAGTCCCTTCACCGAGCCCTCCGGCGCTCCGAGAAGCCAGGGCAAGCCAGACACCACGGGCCGCCCACGTATGGCTCGTGCCGGCAAAAGGAGGGCGAGGCGCCGCCGCCTACGCCCGCGCCGTCCTCGGGCTCTCGGGGGCCGGGGAAAGCCGCGGCAGGCTCGAAACCCCCGGCCGTCTGCGTTCGGCTGCCGGCCACCGCGACCGGCCGCCGCTCTCTGCGCCCGCTTCGCGGGCCCCGGCTTAGGGCCGGCGGAAAAAAAAAGGGCGAGGCGCCGCCACCTCGCCCGTGCTACGCAGTCCCTTCACCGAGCCCTCCGGCGCTCCGAGAAGCCAGGGCAAGCCAGACACCACGGGCCGCCCACGTATGGCTCGTGCCGGCAAAAGGAGGGCGAGGCGCCGCCGCCTACGCCCGCGCCGTCCTCGGGCTCTCGGGGGCCGGGGAAAGCCGCGGCAGGCTCGAAACCCCCGGCCGTCTGCGTTCGGCTGCCGGCCACCGCGACCGGCCACCGCTCTCTGCGCCCGCTTCGCGGGCCCCGGCTTAGGGCCGGAGAAAAAGGGCGAGGTGCCGCCAGCCTCGCCCATGCCACACCACTGGGCCCTCCGGAGCCGGGGCAAGCCGCGGCAGGCTCGAAACCCCCGGTCGTCTGCTTCCGCCATATGCCGGCAGTAAGCTCGCATCATCATCGGGCCCCGTGCGGGACCGGGGAGGAGAAAGCGCCGCAGAGGCTGGACCCCCTTCCCCGGCCTTGCACGTTCGAGTGCCGGCGACCACCGCCGGCCGCCGGTCTTTGCCCTTGATCCCCGCGGAGGGGTCTGCCGTTCCCTCTCGTGCCGCTCTGCCAACGGCCGCTCGCTAGCCCTGCTCCGGAGACGAGTCACCGCTCGCTCCTATAGTATGGACCGGTACGTCGCCGCCCCCAGAAAGATCCAAGACGGCCGTCTCCGCCCACCGGGGAGGCGCGCCAGCGACGCCGACTTTTACGATGACGTAACTGGAGGCAGCACAGAGCAGCGACCCCTTCGGCAGCTCCGAGGAAGCGGAGGGGACAACAGGTCTACCGCTCAGCCCCGGAAATGCGACTAAGTCCCGCCGGAGCCGGGTAGACCTGGCCGCCCTGTCCGACGGACGCTCCGGCAGCGACAGGCCGGGGTCGCCGGCCGCCGCTGGCGGCCGACCCGGGCTCCCGGAGCCGGGTAGACCTGGCAGCCGCCGCACGCGCGCCGGAGCCGGGTAGACCTGACAGCCGCCGACCCGGTCTCCGGAGCCGGGTAGACCTGGAAGCCGCCGCACGCGCGCCGGAGCCGGGTAGACCTGACAGCCGCTGCCTGCGCCGGAGCCGGGTAGACCTGGCAGCCGCTGCCGGCGCCGGAGCCGGGTAGACCTGGCGGCCGCCGCCGGCGCCGGAGCCGGGTAGACCTGACAGCCGCCGCCGGCGCCGGAGCCGGGTAGACCTGACGGCCACTGCCGGCGCCGGAGCCGGGTAGGCCTGCGGGCCGCTGCCGGCACCGGAGCCGGGTAGACCTGACAGCCGCCGACCCGGTCTCCGGAGCCGGGTAGACCTGGAAGCCGCCGCACGCGCGCCGGAGCCGGGTAGACCTGACAGCCGCTGCCTGCGCCGGAGCCGGGTAGACCTGGCAGCCGCTGCCGGCGCCGGAGCCGGGTAGACCTGACAGCCGCTGCCTGCGCCGGAGCCGGGTAGACCTGGCAGCCGCCGCCGGCGCCGGAGCCGGGTAGACCTGACAGCCGCCGCCGGCGCCGGAGCCGGGTAGACCTGACGGCCACTGCCGGCGCCGGAGCCGGGTAGGCCTGCGGGCCGCTGCCGGCACCGGAGCCGGGTAGACCTGACAGCCGCCGAACCGGTCTCCGGAGCCGGGTAGACCTGGAAGCCGCCGCACGCGCGCCGGAGCCGGGTAGACCTGGCGGCCGCCGCCGGCGCCGGAGCCGGGTAGACCTGCGGGCCGCCGCCGGCGCCGGAGCCGGGTAGACCTGGCAGCCGCCGCGCGCGCGCGCCGGAGCCGGGTAGACCTGGCAGCCGCCGCACGCGCGCCGGAGCCGGGTAGGCCTGCGGGCCGCTGCCGGCGCCGGAGCCGGGTAGACCTGGCAGCCGCTGCCGGCGCCGGAGCCGGGTAGACCTGTCGGCCGCCGCGCGCGCGCCGGAGCCGGGTAGACCTGCGGGCCGCCGCCGGCGCCGGAGCCGGGTAGACCTGGCGGCCGCCGACCCGGTCTCCGGAGCCGGGTAGACCTGGAAGCCGCCGCACGCGCGCCGGAGCCGGGTAGACCTGGCGGCCGCCGCCGGCGCCGGAGCCGGGTAGACCTGCGGGCCGCCGCCGGCGCCGGAGCCGGGTAGACCTGGCGGCCGCCGCCGGCGCCGGAGCCGGGTAGACCTGTGGGCCGCTGCCGGCGCCGGAGCCGGGTAGACCTGGCAGCCACCGCCGGCGCCGGAGCCGGGTAGACCTGGCAGCCGGTGCCGGCGCCGGAGCCGGGTAGACCTGCGGGCCGCTGCCGGAGCCGGGTAGACCTGTCGGCCCCCGAGGAGCCCGGTAGACCTGCCGGCCGCTCTGTGCTCCCGAGCCGGCTGGACCGTGCGACCCGGTTCTCCCGGCCGGGTTCGGGTGCGGGGGGGGGGGGCGGCGGCGGAGGCGGTGGGGGGGGGTGTGTGCAATTTTTCGATATTTAAGGGAATCCGGTACAGAGGCCACCCTCTCCCGGTTCTGCCGGCCGGGGAGGGCCGGGTCATTCCCCCCCCCCCCGCCGTTTCCGAGATTTAAGCGCTTCTAACGAAAAGGCAGTAAGTTTAAACGTACTGTCTCATGCAAGACTTATTTGACCTTCTTCGCTTTCCAGATTAAACATCAATAAAATACTAATAAACAACTTTTTAAATTTTTTATTTCTTTTTTTTTTTTAAAAAAAAAAAAACACCCGCCGCACTCAAACGCGCGCACGCCCCTTCCCCGACCCGGTGGTCCGCCGCGCGCTGGCCGGCTTCACCGCCCCGGCCAGCCTCTCCGCTCCGCCTGCCCCCCTCGAACACACGCTCTGGCCGGCGGGGGACCGGGTAGAGGCGGCGGCCCCCATCGCGAGCCGCCCGGCTCCCCGGCGTGAGTTTGCCGTCCGCCGGGAGGCTTTAGGACCCCGGGCGCCCGTAGCCGGGTCCGGGTCCCGGCGCCGCCGGGCGCTCGGCGGCTTTTGTTTTTGGTTTCGCGGTGTGGGGTTTGGGGGGGGCTGGGGGGGGGGCGGGGGTGGGGTGGGGTGTGCGTTTTGTTCCTTTTTTTTTTCCCCGCTTGCCATCGTTTTATTTTACTCTGACCTTTTAAAACACAATAAATAGATTAAAACACACGTCTGCGATCCTGCAGACGCGCCCGCCCCCCGCGACATACGCGTCTCAGACACGCGCGCGCACCCCCCCCCCCCACGCACCCCCCCCACCCCCACCCCCCCCCCCCCACGCCTTGCCCCCCCCCCCCCCTCGCCCCAGCACGTAGCCCGCGTGCGTGTGCTCCCCCTCCCTCCCTCCCTGCGCTGCAGTTGCAGACCCGCAGCCCGGTAGGCGCGGCCCCTCCCCGACCCCAGACTCGCCGGCGCCCTGGAGCAGCAGGGGTCGGGGGGTGGTCCCCCCGTTGCCCGGCAACCGGGCCCCTGCCCGCAAGGAAAGGGCAGCGGTTCCCGCCGCGCCAACGGTCCTGCGCTCAGCCGCGGCGGCAGCGACAGGGAAGGGAGGCTGGCGCAGAGGCAGGCGAGAGCGGTCGGCGAGCAGGCAGGGAGCCTGGCGCAGAGGTAGGCTGGGGACGGGGTGGGGCGGGGGGCCCGCGTCTCCTTTCGGAGAAGATTTCTGTTTGGGTCGGTTAGGGTTTTTTTTTTCCTTCCCTTCTGCGTTTTTTCTCCTCTTTTTCTGACTGAGTGAGCGGGAGAGAAAGGCGGGAGCCGGGGCACGGGCACGGGCACGGGCACGGGCAGGGTAGCAACTCGGCAGCCAGGGTGAGAGACCGCCCGCCCCCGGGACTCCCCTCTGGCGCCCGGGCACGGAGCCGGCAGGAATGCCGCTGGGTCCTAAAGTCTCCCGCCTGCCTTCCCCGGGGCGGCAAACGTGCCGTAGGAAGGCGGGGGGGGGGGGCCGGGGGGCTAGCGGGGGGGATGGGGGGGGGGGGGCGGGGGGGGCACGACGGCGTCAGCGGGAGGCGCGCGCGCGCGCTCCGCGTGCCTAACGTGCGCCCGTCTGGGGGGCGGGCGGGCGCGCGCGGGCCTGCGCCCACGCGCGTGGAGCGGCGGGCGAGGGGTTCGGGCCGGGGGTTACGTTTGTGGGCGAGCCGGGCGCCTCTCCGGGGGCGGGGGGTTCGGGGGGGGCACGTGCCCGCGCCGGGGGCCTGTTTAGTTTGGGGTGCGCGCACGCGGGAAGAAACGAAAAAGATTCGCGACGCTGTTGATGACGCCGCCTTCTCTGTTACAGCCCGCGTTGCCGGCGGCGTCGGTGTCCGGGCCCGCGCCCTTGCCGGTCGAAGCCGTCCCTGGGAAAGCAGCCGCCGCCGGCCTCGGCCCGGGCAGAGACGTGGGTCCCCAGGGCCGGGCTCCAGCGACCGCGCGGCAGGGCCCCGGCCGGGGCCGGCGGAGAGAGAGGCGGGCCGCGCTTCTAACAGACGGCCATCGGCGTTTCCGTCGCCGGCGGGATGCGTCGGAGCGGTGAGTCCCGCCGAGAGGACGGGCCCGGCGGCCTCAGGCGAGGGGGGACGGCTCCTTTGCCGGCGGCGGGGAGACGGCCCCGGGCGGGCCCGATCTTCCGGCGCGGCGGCCGCGAGAGCGCCTCGTCTCCGAGGACGCTCGGCTAAGTCGGCCCGGGCCGCGGGGAGCGTTTGTCGGGCACGTGGCCGGCCAGGACTTTGCTCAGAGGCCTGCGAGACCGCCGTCCCTCGGAGGCCCGGCCGCGTCCCCGGAGAGGCCTTCTCAGGGACGGAGGCCCGTCCCGGGAATCGCGGCGCCGGCTGGGCTGGGCTGGGCTGGGCTGGGCTGGGCCGGGCCGGGCCGGGCCGGGCCGGGGCGGGCGAGAGGCCCGTCCGGCTAACGAGTGACGGCCCGCCCGTGTTTTTCTCCGCTCCGGCCAGGTCTCGAGGCGACGTGGAAGGGGCTTGCCGCCCCAGGCCGAAAGCAGCTTCGCCCGGAGCCCCCGCGGAAGGTAGGCCGGCGACCCCCCGCCGCGGCCGCGCCGGGACGGACCCGATCAGGTAGCGGCCGCGAGCGAGGGCGCGGGGAACGCGGCCCCCGGCGGGCGGCGAGAGAAAAGAATAAAGGAAGGTTCTAAGGGGTAAAAGGGGAAGAAAAAAAAAAAAAAAAAAAAAAAAAAAGAAAAAAAGAGAAAGGGAAAAGAGAGAAACGATAATAAAAAAGGAGGCGGGGCGGGCGGGCGCTTCTGTACACGGACCCCTGCGGGGGGGCCCGGCCTCGGGAGGCCTCTCGATCTGCCGCTGCCCGTTCGTTGTCGATCGCATCGACGCGCGCCGGCCCGCGTTTCACGAAGGTAAGGAACGATTCGTGAACCGGTCGCCGGCACGGGGATCGGTCGCGGGCGACGGAGCGGTACGGATTCGTGGCTATCGGGCGATCCCTACCGTGAAGGAATTCACGAATCGACTCACGGATCCGACGGTTTACCGCTCGCGCGTAAATACCGATCGGTCTCCCCCTCCGACGCGAGAGCGATCGCGTCGTGGCAAAAGAAAGGCTGCGTCGATTCGTTTCTTATCGATGAGTAGAACGCTACGGTAATAAAACAGCACCGCTCTAACGACACCGTTTAATAGGGTTAACGTCGTCGACGCTCCACGGAATTCTCTCCAAAAAGAAAGCGACGTTCTTAAGAAGGGCTCGGCCTGTCACGACGCGCAAACGATCGACACCGTTACGGAGCTCCAAACTAAAAATTAAAACCCCAAAAAACCCCACCAAAACCACCGGAAACTACTCCAACGTAAGTCATACCAAATCTAATTCTCTAGCGGTAAAAAAAATAAAAATTCTACCGTACCGTGAGCACGGTGAGTAGTAATAGCGACGTTACTGGCGTCGGGGACTTCTTGTTTACTCGGAAAAGATCATCGCGAACGTTATTTATTGCTACTGTTGTTATTCTTGTTAGCGGCGGCGGCGGCGGTGGCGGTAGTCGTAGCAGCGTCGTCATCATCCTCTCGTGAGGATAAACTCACGACGTGTTATTAGCAATAGCGTGACTTGCTTTTGATATTCTGCGTGCCAATACTCAACGGTTTTGTGAACGGCGAATCGGTAACGAATAAAAGACTAATCGCGCATAAAAGACTAATCGTGCATAAGGTACGTCATTCGAAAGCGATGAATAAGTTATTATTCGTGGTAGTCGTCCTATTGAATGTAGTGCTTTTAGAACGACAAGCGAAAAAAGGAGGTTTTTCATAGCGTTAGCGCTGATCCTAACGCTGCTACGACGAATAACGTTTACTAATACTGAATTATTTCACGATTCCAAACGATCCATGGAATTCCATCAGGAGAAGCGCCAGAAGGTAAGAACGCTCGCGTGATTCTCTTTCGTACTGCGATTCGGGATAAATTTTAAGCCTTTCCGAACGAATAAATTAATAAAGACCGAAACCGGAACGGTAAAACAATCGATTAATAAATAAATTAATAACAACAAATTAACACGTTAAATAAACTGCATATTAACGATTCCTTCATTTTAATTAATAATATTTAATAATGATGATATTTAATAATGTTTAATAATAATAACAATAATAAATTAATAAGTTAAATATCATTTAATAATTTGTTAATTTTAATGATCTAATAATAAATGGAGAAAATTTATAATTTACAATTATTGTTTAATTTATAACAATAAATAATAATAATTTATATTATTGTTATTAAATAATAACATAATATTATCAAAGTATAAATATTATTATTATAGGAATATTATATTCAATTATATAATATATACTATAATATTTAATATACTTAATATTTATAATACTAAATATTAATATATTTAATATTTATATTGAGTATATGATATTATTACATGATATTATAATATTGTTATATAAATATTATTATTATATCAATATAAATATTATTAAATGTATTAATCAAATATATCATTAAATATATTTAAATATATATAAAATACTGTTGTTACATATTTATATAAAAAATATTATTAAATATATTAATTAAGTAATGATATAAATTATTCTTAAATAATAATAATTTATAATGATAATTTATATTATTATTATTAAATAATAATAATCTATATTATTATTAAAGTTTAATGATTAAAATTATTTATAGTAATAAATTAATTAATAATATAGAGTAATATCTAATGACGCTAATAGGTATTAATTAATTAATTCATTAAACGAAAACAATTAATTCCTTATATCAGTAATGACGATAATGACACGAATGAATAATCCGAGGAATAGATTAATACATAACGAGTTCAATAAAATAGGTCACAGGAAAATATTAATTTAATATAGAACAGTCATCTTTATACTTTTATATTAAAAGGGAATTAAAAAAAAAAAAAAATTAAAACCTCGCCCACGACAAAAGCAAAAAAAAACCGAAACACAAACAGAAAGACAGTTCTACCCGGGCCCACGGGCAGGGAGGCCTGGTCTACCCCGGGCACCGGGCAGGGAGGCCTGGTCTACCCCGGGCCCACGGGCAGGGAGGCCAGGTCTACCCCGGGCCCACGGGCAGGGAGGCCAGGTCTACCCCGGGCAGCGGGCAGGGAGGCCAGGTCTACCCCGGGCCCACGGGCAGGGAGGCCAGGTCTACCCCGGGCACCGGGCAGGGAGGCCTGGTCTACCCCGGGCCCACGGGCAGGGAGGCCTGGTCTACCCCGGGCACCGGGCAGGGAGGCCTGGTCTACCCCGGGCCCACGGGCAGGGAGGCCTGGTCTACCCCGGGCACCGGGCAGGGAGGCCTGGTCTACCCCGGGCCCACGGGCAGGGAGG
>NW_028121088.1:32500-34422 GCF_965183815.1 Platalea leucorodia
GCCGCGGGTCTCTCCGCCGAGACCGGACCGCGGGGTGGGGGGGGCAGTGGGGACCCCTCCCCGGCACGGCTGCCCGCGGGACGAGCGCGGGCGGCGGCCAGCGCAGGGGCTTCGCGGGAGCAACTCCCGCCCCTGGAGGTAGCGCCGCCCGGCCGACCCCCGGGTCGCATCGAGCCGCCCGAGTCTTTAAACCTCCGCCCGGCTCCGCGGCCTTCGACCCCCGGGGCTGGCCGAGGGAGGGCCGCTGAAGCGCGGACGCTAGGTACCTGGCCCTGGGGCGAGGGAAACGACCTGAAGGGCCCCGCGGGGGTGCCTCTCCCGCTGCCGCCCTCGGGAGAGCGTCCGCCCGCGGGGGCGCGCCCGACGTCCGCCGCCACCGCCTCGTCCTCCTGCCCGGGGCCCGGGGTTTCCCTCAGTAGCCCGGCGCTGCGCCCGAGAGGAGAGCCGTGGCTCGGGCCGCCCGCTCGCGCGGGACGCGACCCGGCGGGGACCTCGCCCACCCAAGGGGCGGCGACGCCGGCGGCGGAGCTCCCCCCGGCTCCCCACGCGGGGAGGCGCGGGGGGGGGGGGGCCCGACGCCGACGCCGTGCCCGACGGCGCCGCGCGCCAGCCCGGAACGCCCGGAGGCCTCGGCCCTGCGCGGCCGGCCGGCCCGGCAGGCTGCTCCGCAGCAGCCCGCCCCGCTGCGGGGGGGGCCGGGGGGGACGCCCCCCCCGGCCCCGAAGGCCCTCTCGCTCGTCTCTCGCCGGCTCGCACCTGCCGCCCCCAGCCCTCGTCGCCGCTCGCCGCTTCCTCCTCCAGCCCGCGCGCGGGGGCTCGGCCGGCGGGGCTCGTCACGCCCCGCGCCGGCAGCCCCCGCTTCCCGCGCGGCTGCCGCCCGCGCTCTGACCGGGCGCGGCGCCCTCTTTGCCTCCCCGGGGCAGGGGAGCCCGCGCGCCCCCCCCCGCACCTCCCCGGCGGCGGCAGCGGACCGCCGTCGGGCGAGGCGGGCGGGACGGGGGTCGGTCCCCGGGGGGGCGGGGGTCGGCCGGCGGCGGGCGCCAGCGGAGGCGAGGAGCGGGGTGGCGGCGGGGACGCGGCGGTCCCCGCCGACCGGGCGACGCGCGCGCGCGCGCGCAACGTCGGAGGGAAGCGGCGGAGGCGGCGGCGGCGGCGGCAGCGGCGGGCCGTCGGCCGGCGAGACGGAGGAGAGCGCCTCCGGGAGGGGCAGTGCCGGGACCCCTCCCTCCCCGCAACGCACACGGCTCGCGCGGGAGCCGGGGCTCGGGCGAACTCGGGTTTCGCGCGCGGAGGCCCGCGGCCGGCGTTCGGCGGCGCCGGCCGCGGCGGCGAGGCTCGAGCCGGCCGCCCCCCTCCGCAGGGGCGGCCCGGCGGCGGACCGGCGCCGGGCGCGGCGGCGGGCGCGCGCCGACGCGGGCCGGGAGAACCCCTCCGCGCCCCCCCCCCCACGAGAGGGGGGGCCGCCGAGGGGAAACGCGGCGCCCGCGCGCGGCAACGCACCCCACCGCCGCGGCCCTGCCGCGCGCCCGGGGCCCCCCGCGGGGCCCCCTCTCTCGCGGCGCGCGGTGCCCGGAGGCGAGAGCGGAACGGGAAGGGAAGCCCGCGCCGCGCCCGGGGCCCCCCGCGGGGCCCCCTCGGCACGCGGCGCGGGGCGGGTGAGCGGCGAGTCGCCGGCGCGGCCGGACGCCCGGCGCCCGCGCGACAAGCCCCCGGTAATGATCCTTCCGCAGGTTCACCTACGGAAACCTTGTTACGACTTTTACTTCCTCTAGATAGTCAAGTTCGACCGTCTTCTCGACGCTCCGGCAGGGCCGGGGCCGACCCCGCCGGGGCCGATCCGAGGACCTCACTAAACCATCCAATCGGTAGTAGCGACGGGCGGTGTGTACAAAGGGCAGGGACTTAATCAACGCGAGCTTATG
>NW_028121087.1:0-34393 GCF_965183815.1 Platalea leucorodia
GGGGGGGGGGGACACACTGGGGGTGCTGTGGGGTCCCCGTGTCCCGGGGGGGGGGTGTCTCTGTGTCCTGGGGGTCCCGTGGGGGTCCCCGTGTCCCGTGGGGGTCCCCAGTGTCCCTGGGGGTCACCGTGGGGGGGGTCTCTGTGTCCTGGGGGGTTCCCAGGGGTCCCTGTGCGCCCTGGGGGGGTCCCCATGTCCTGTAGGGTCCCCAATGTCCCGTGGGGGGGGTATCTCTGTGTCCTGGGGGGTCCCAAGGGTCCCCAGGGGTCCCCGTGTCCCGTGGGGGTCCCCACTGTCCCATGGGGGGGTGTCTCCATGTCCCATGGGGTCCCTGTGTCCCGTGGGGGTCCCACGTGGTCCCCTTTTCCCATGGGGGTCCCCAGGGGTCCCCATGTCCCCTGGGGGTCCCCGTGTCCTGGGGGGGTCCCCGGTGTCCCCAGGGGTCCCTGTATGTCGTGGGGTCCCCAGTGTCCCTCGGAGTCCCCGTGTCCTGGGGGGTCCCTGTGTCCTGGGGGGTCCCCGGTGTCCCCCGGGGGGTGGCGGCTGTGCAGGAGGGGGGCACGGTGTCCCGGGGGGGCCCCGGTGAGGCCCGAGGTCCCCTCTGTGCCATGGGGTGCCGGGGGGGGTCCCCCACTGTGCTGGGGGGGTCCCGTTTGTCCCTGGGCCCCCAAGTGTCCCCTGGGGGCTCCCCGTTGTCCCAGGGGTCCCCGTGTGCCGCGGGGGTCCCCATTTTCCCTGGGGTCCCCCTTGCCACCGAGGTCCCCGTGTGCCGCGGGGGTCCCCGCTGTCCCTGGGCCCCCCGTGGGGGCCGGCCCCCCCGCCCCCAGCCCTTGCGTGACCCCCCCGGCCCTGCGGTTTGTCACCAGGAAGCAGCAAAACCTCGGTGACGAGGTTACAAACAGGCGGGGGGGGGCCCCACCCAGCACCCAGCACCCAGCACCCAGCACCCAGCACCCAGCACCCACCCGGCTCCCACAGCCCTGGGGTGCTGGGGATGTGGGGTGCAGGGGAATATGGGGTGCAGGGGGATGGGTGCTGGGGCCATGGGGTGCCGGTGCAGGAGAAACTTGGGGTGCAGGGAATATGGGGTGCAGGGAGATGGGTGCTGGGTGCAGGGAATATGGGGTGCAGGGAGTGGGGTGCAGGGTGCAGGAGGGACGTGGGGTGCAGGGAGATGGGTGCTGGGTGCAGGAGGGACGTGGGGTGCAGGGAGATGGGTGCTGGGTGCTGGGGCCGTGGGGTGCTGGCGCTGACCCCCGTCTCCGCAGGAGTTCACGCGGGGGGGGGCAGGCGGAGGCCACCCGCTGCGGCCCGCGGGAGGCCCTGGAGCGCGCTGGGTGCCCCCCGGGCGCCGTGGTGGAGCCCCGCGGCAGCGTGCGGGTGCTGGAGGATGAGGAGCTGGGCGCCGGGGGGGGGGCGGGGGGCGCCCACCCAGCTGCGGCCCCAGAGCGTCCAGCTGCTGCTGCGGCCCGGTGAGGGGCTGGGGGAGAGGGAGGGGGGAGATGGAGGGGGGAGATGGGGGAGATGGAGGGAGGGATGGCGGGGAGATGGAGGGAGGGAAAAGTGGGAGGGAGAGAGGGATGGTGGGGAGATGGAGGGAGGGAAAAGTGGGAGGGAGAGAGGGATGGTGGGGAGATGGAGGGAGGGATGGAGGGAGGGAGAAGAGGGATGGGGGAGATGGACGGGGGGGGGAAGAGGGAGGGAGGGATGGCGGGGAGATGGAGGGAGGGAAAAGTGGGAGGGAGGGATGGGGGAGATGGAGGGAGGGATGGTGGGGAGATGGAGGGAGAGATGGAGGGAGAAGAGGGATGGGGGAGATGGACGGGGGGAAGAGGGAGGGAGGGATGGCGGGGAGATGGAGGGAGGGATGGTGGGGAGATGGAGGGAGGGAGAAGAGGGATGGGGGAGATGGACGGGGGGGGAAGAGGGAGGGAGGGATGGCGGGGAGATGGAGGGAGGGAAAAGTGGGAGGGAGGGATGGGGGAGATGGAGGGAGGGATGGTGGGGAGATGGAGGGAGAGATGGAGGGAGAAGAGGGATGGGGGAGATGGACGGGGGGAAGAGGGAGGGAGGGATGGCGGGGAGATGGAGGGAGGGAGAAGAGGGATGGGGGAGTTGGATGGGGGGGAAGAGGGAGGGAGGGAGGGATGGCGGGGAGATGGAGGGAGGGAAAAGTGGGAGGGAGGGAGGGATGGGGGAGATGGAGGGAGGGAAAAGTGGGAGGGAGGGATGGGGGAGATGGAGGGAGGGATGGTGGGGAGATGGAGGGAGAGATGGAGGGAGAAGAGGGATGGGGGAGATGGACGGGGGGGGAAGAGGGAGGGAGGGATGGCGGGGAGATGGAGGGAGGGAGAAGTGGGAGGGAGGGATGGAGGAGATGGACAAGGGAAGAGGGAGGGAGGGATGGAGAAGAGGGAGGGATGGGGAGAGGGAAGGAGGGATGGAGGGCGAGATGGGGGATGGAGGGGAGGGGTGGATGGATGGAGTGGGAGATGGAGGGAGGGATGGTGAGGGCGGTGGAGGGATGGAGAAGAGGGAGGGATGGAGGGGAGAGATGGAGAGGGTGCTGGGGGATGGATGAGAGGGATGGAGAAGGTGGAGGGAGGGAGGGAGAGGGGGATGGAGGATGGGGGGTGGATGGGGGGCTGGGGGGAGGAAGGGGGCGAGGGACCGGTGGCGGGACGGGGAGATGGAGGGCTGGGGAGATGGAGCAGCCGGAGACGGGGGCCGGCCGGAGGTGGCCGGGGGGGGGGAGGGGTGGGACGCAGGGGGAGCCGGGTGCCCCCCGCCCCCCCTGACCCCCCCGGCCCCCCCAGGGGAGGAGCGCAGCTTCCAGGTGCGGTTCCGGCGGGTGCAGGGCCACCCCGTGGACCTCTACTACCTGATGGACCTCTCCTACTCCATGAAGGACGACCTGGAGAACGTCCGCAAGCTGGGCAGCGACCTCCTGGCCGCCCTGCGCAACGTCACCTCCTCCGTCCGCATCGGTGGGGCCGCGCCGGGGGTCCCCCCGGGGGCTAGGGGTGCTCGGCGGCTTCCCCCCACCCCAAAACTTTGTCCTCCCCCCTTCCAGGTTTCGGTTCCTTCGTGGACAAAACGGTGCTGCCCTACGTCAGCACGTTGCCCTCCCGGCTGCGCAACCCCTGCCTGGAGCGGCAGGAACCCTGCGATCCCCCCGCCGCCTTCCGCCACGTCCTCTCCCTCACCGCCGACGCCGGCGAGTTCGCCGAGCGCGTCAGCCGCCAGCGCATCTCCGGCAACCTGGACACGCCGGAGGGCGGCTTCGACGCCATCATGCAGGTGGCCCTCTGCGAGGTGAGCGGGCGAGGGGGGCGCGGGGGCGCCCGCCTGGAGACGGGCGCTGCGGGAGCGAGCGCCTGCGGCTGCGCCTGCGAGCGGAGGTGCGAGCGAGCCTGGGCGCGAGAGCGACTGGGTGGGCGCCCGCAGGCGGTCCTGCGTGCAAGAGCGCGGGCAAGCGCGTGAGCAAGCGTGTCTGCGAGCGTGCCTGCCTGCAAGCGTGCCTGCCTGCAAGAGCTCAAGTGCAAGTGCAAGCATTCCTGCACGCGAGAGCGCATGCAAGCGCGCGAGCGTGTCTGCGAGCGTGCCTGCCTGCAAGCGTGCCTGCCTGCACGAGCACAAGTGCTCATGCAAGCGTTCCTGCACACGAGAGCGCATGCAAGTGCGCGAGCGAGCGTGTCTGCGAGCGTGCCTGCCTGCAAGCGTGCCTGCCTGCACGAGCACAAGTGCTCATGCAAGCGTTCCTGCACGCGAGAGCGCATGCAAGTGCGCGAGCGAGCGTGTCTGCGAGCGTGCCTGCCTGCGAGCGTGGCTGCCTGCAAGAGCTCAAGTGCAAGTGCAAGCATTCCTGCACACGAGAGCGCATGCAAGTGCGCGAGCGAGCGTGTCTGCGAGCGTGCCTGCCTGCAAGCGTGCCTGCCTGCAAGAGCATCTGCACATGAAAGCACTTCTACCTGCAAGAGTGCATGCAACTGTCTGCAAGCGTGCCTGCCTGCAAGCGAGCTTGCAAATGTGGCTGCCTGCAAGCATGCGTGCAAACATGCCTGCCTGCAAGAGCATGTGCAGGTGCACAGGCAAGCGTGCCTGCCTGCAGAAGAGCCTGCATGCCTGGGTGCATGCAAGAGTGTGTGCAAGTGTGCATGCAAGCAAGAGCGTGTGCAAGCACATGTGCAAGCATGCCTGCCTGCAAAAGAACGTGCAAGTGTGTGTGCAAACGTGTCTGCCTGCAAAAGCCTGTGCAAGAGTACGTGCCAGCGTGCGTGCATGCAAAAGTGCCTGCAAGCATGCACGCAAGCATGAGTCCTTGCGAGAGCCTGTGCAAGCATGCCTGCTTGCAAATGTGCCTGTCTGCAAGCGAGCCTGTGTGCATGGGTGTGTGCAAGTGTGCGTGCCTGCAAGAGCATGTGCACGCATGCCTGCGTTCAAAAGCCCGTGCAAGCAAGCACGACTGCCTGCAAGTGTGAGTGCGAGCATGCCCGCGTGCAAAAGCCCGTGCAAGCGCGCGGGTAAGCACGACTGCCTGCAAGTGTGAGTGCGAGCATGCCCGCGTGCAAAAGCCCGTGCAAGCGTGCGGGTAAGCACGACTGCCTGCAAGTGTGAGTGCGAGCATGCCCGCGTGCAAAAGCCCGTGCAAGCGCGCGGGTAAGCACGACAGCCTGCAAGCGTGAGTGCGAGCATGCCCGCGTGCAAAAGCCCGTGCAAGCGCGCGGGTAAGCACGACTGCCTGCAAGCGTGAGTGCGAGCATGCCCGCGTGCAAAAGCCCGTGCAACCGTGCAAGCGCGCCTGCGAGCGCGCGGGCGCGCACAGACGCGCGCGGGCCCCGTCGCGACGCCCGCCGCCCCCCCAGGAGCGCATCGGCTGGCGCCCCGTCACCCGCCTGCTGGTCTTCGCCTCGGACGACACCTTCCACACGGCGGGGGACGGCAAACTGGGGGGCATCGTCACCCCCAGCGACGCCCGCTGCCACCTCGACGCCAGCGGCGTCTACGCCAAAAGCCACCTCTATGTAAGTGCCGGGATGGTGGGGGGGGTTGGGGGGGGGTGGGGTGTTTTGGGGGGGTTTTGGGGGGGTGGGCACCCCAGCACCCATGCCCCCCCCCCCGCAGGACTACCCCTCGGTGGGACACTTGGCCCAAGTGCTTTCGGCCGCCAACATCCAGCCCATCTTCGCCGTGACGGGGCCGACCGTGCCCCTCTACCAGGTGAGCGGGTGGGCGCGGGGGGTCCCTGGGTGGGGGGGGGGGGTCCCTAGGTGGGGACCCCCCCCCGTGACCCCGTCCCCCCGCAGGAGCTGAGCCGCCTGATCCCCAAGTCGGTGGTGGGGGAGCTGCGGGAGGACTCCAGCAACGTGGTGCAGCTGATCGCGGACGCCTACAACGTGAGGAGGGGGGCGCGGGGTGCCCCCGGGGAGGCCGGTGGGTGCTGACACCCATGGGTGCCCCCCGCTCCCCCCCCCCCCCCAGAGCCTCTCCTCCACGGTGGAGCTGCAGCATTCGCCGCTGCCCCCCGGCATCAGCCTCAGCTACGAGTCCCATTGCGGGGGGCCCCCCGGCCCCCCCCGGCCCCACGGCGGCCTCTGCACCGGCGTCCGCGT
Organism: Platalea leucorodia; assembly: GCF_965183815.1. Lineage (NCBI taxonomy): Eukaryota > Metazoa > Chordata > Aves > Pelecaniformes > Threskiornithidae > Platalea > Platalea leucorodia. The sequence continues at coordinate 5,613 of NW_028121087.1, forward strand.
CAACCAGGAGGTGGGGGGACACGGGGGGGCGTGGGGGGACACAGGGGGACACGGGGGGACACGGGGGGACATGGGCACAGGCATGGGGGGACACGGGGGGACACGGGGGGACACGGGGGGATGTGGGGGGACAGGGGCACAGGCATGGAGGGACACGGGGGGGCGTGGGGGGACACGGGGGGACACGGGGGGACACGGGGGGACATGGGGGGATGTGGGGACATGGGCACGGGCATGGGGGGACGCGGGAGGACATAAGGGGACATTGGGGGGACATAAGGGGCATGCGGGGACATGGGGGGACATGGGCACAGGCGTGGGGGGACCCACGGGGGGGGGGCAGAGCCACCCGGCTCCCCCCAGCCCCAGGGACTGATCCTGCGCCCCTCCGTGTCCCCTTGTCCTGCGTCCCTGCGTGTCCGTCCGTCCGTCCCACCCGTCTGCCTGTCCCTCTGTGTCCCCTTGTGCTGTGGGTGTCCCCGTGCTGTGGGTGTCCCCGTGGGTGTCCCTGCACCACGGGTGCCCCCCATGTCATGGATGTCCCCGTGCCATGGGTGCCCCATGGGTGTCCCCCTGTGCTGTGGGTGTCCTCGTGGGTGTCCCCATGCCGTGGGCGTCCCCACGGGTGTCCCCCTATGCCATGGGTGTCCCTACGGGTGTCCCCATGCCTTGGATGTCCCTGTGCCATGGGTGTCCTCGTGGGTGACCCTGTGCCGTGGGCGTCCCCATGGGTGTCCCACGGGTGTCCCCATGCCGTGGGCGTCCTCGTGGGTGTCCCCATGGGTGTCCTCGTGGGTGTCCCCGTGCCATGGGTGTCCCCGTGCCATGGGTGTCCCACGGGTGTCCCCATGCCGTGGGCGTCCTCGTGGGTGTCCCCGTGCCGTGGGTGTCCCCGTGCCATGGGTGTCCCTGCGGGTGTCCCCATGCCTTGGATGTCCCTGTGCCATGGGTGTCCTCGTGGGTGTCCCCGTGCCGTGGGTGTCCCCGTGCCGTGGGTGCCCCCCTGGGTGCCCCCCCGCAGGTGACCTTCACGGTGCGGGCGCGGGCGGCCGCCTGCCTGGGGGCCCCGCAGCGGGTGGGTCTGCGGGTGCTGGGCTTCACCGAGGAGCTGAGCCTGGAGCTGGGCACCCTCTGCGGGTGCTCCTGCACCCACCGCCAGCCCCAGGCCCCCCTCTGCCACGGCGGGACCCTCCACTGCGGGGTCTGCAGGTACCGGGGGGCGGGGGGGTCCAAGGGGCAGGATGGAGGCAAAGGGGGGGTCTGGGGGTCGGGGGGGGGGGGTCCTTGGCGTGGGTCACTTGTCCCATGGGGCAGGTGGGGGGTCCTATGGGGCAGGGTGGGGGTCCGTGGGGTGGGTGGGGGTCCAATGGAGCAGGATGGGGGGGTCCCTGGGGCAGGGTGGGGGTCCCATGGGGCAGGGTGAGGGGTCCATGGGGGGGTGGGGAGGTGGGGGTCCGGGGGGGGGGGTCCAATGGAGCAGGATGGGGGGGTCCCTGGGGCAGGGTGAGGGGCAAGGGGGTGGGTGGGGGTCCCACAGGGCAGGGTGGGGGGTCCACGGGGTGGGTGGGGGTCCCACGGGGCAGGGCAGGGGCCCATGGGGCAGGGTGGGTTGTCCATGGGGTGGGTGGGGGTCCCACGGGGCAGGGTGGGGGGTCCACGGGGGGGGTGGGGGTCCCATGGGGCAGGTCAGGGGTCCACAGGGCAGGGTGGGGGGTCCACGGGGTGGGTGGGGGTCCCATGGGGCAGGTCAGGGGTCCACAGGGCAGGGTGGGGGGTCCACGGGGTGGGTGGGTGGGGGTCCCATGGGGCAGGTGGGGGTCCAATAGAGCAGGATGGGGGGGTCCCTGGGGCAGGGTGAGGGGCAAGGGGGTGGGTGGGGGTCCCACGGGGCAGGGTGGGGGGTCCACGGGGTGGGTGGGGGTCCCACGGGGCAGGGTGGGGGTCCCACGGGGGGGGGGTGGGGCTCCATGGGGTGGGTGGGTGGGGGTCCCTGGCGCTGACCACTGCTGCCCCCCCCCAGGTGCCCGGGGGGCCGGCGGGGCCGGCGCTGCGAGTGCGAGGCGGCGGCGGCGGCGGCGGCGGCGGCGGGGGGCTGCTGGCCCCCCAACAGCACGGGGCCCCCCTGCAGCGGCCGGGGCCAGTGCGTCTGCGGCGCCTGCGAGTGCCCCCCCGGGCTGAGCGGGAGCCTCTGCCAGTGCGACAGCAGCGCCTGCGAGCGCCACGGCGGGCTGCCCTGCGGAGGTGGGGGGCGCGGGGGGGACGGGGGGGACACGGGGGGGACACGGGGGGGGGCGGGGATATGGGGGCCATGCCCGTGCCCGTCCTTGGCATTCCCATCCCTGGGGGGGGTCCCGTCCCCACGGGGGTCCCGTCCCCATTGGGGTCCCGTCCCCATGGAGGTCCCATCTCTGGGGGGGGTCCCGTCCCCACGGGGGTCCCGTCCCCATGGAGGTCCCATCTCTGGGGGGGGGTCCCATCCCCATGGAGGTCCCGTCCCCATGGAGGTCCCATCTCTGGGGGGGGTCCCATCCTCACAGGGGTCCCGTCCCCATGGGGGTCCCGTCCCCATGGAGGTCCCATCTCTGGGGGGGTCCCGTCCCCATGGGGGTCCCGTCCCCATGGAGGTCCCATCTCTGGGGGGGGGTCCCATCCCCATGGAGGTCCCATCCCCATGGAGGTCCCATCTCTGGGGGGGGGTCCCGTCCCCACAGGGGTCCCGTCCCCATGGGGGTCCCGTCCCTGTCCCCTGCCCCTGTCCCCATGGTGGTCCTACCCCTCGGGAGGGGGGGTCCCAGTTCCCCCTGTGAGCCCTTGTCCCCACGGGTCCCCTCCCCGTCCCTGTCCCCGTGGGGGTCCCGTTGCCTTTGCACCCCCTGTGGGGTCCTGTCCCTGTTGTGTGTCCCGTGGGGGTCCTGTCCCTGTCACTCGCCCCTGTCCCCACAGGTCCTGTCCCCATCCTGTGTCCCATGGGGGTCCCATCCCCATCGGGTCCCTGTCCCCACGGGTCCCGTCCCCGTTGTGCACCCCTGTCCCATGGGGTCCTTGTCCCCATCCCATGTCCCTGTCCCCACGGGTCCCGTCCCCGTTGTGCACCCCTGTCCCATGGGGTCCTTGTCCCCATCCCATGTCCCTGTCCCCATCCCATGTCCCCGTCCCCATGTCTCCCATCCCCATCCCCTGCCCCATGGGGTCCTGTCCCCATCCCATGTCCCCATCCCCACCCCATGTCCCTGTCCCCATCCCATGTCCCCATCCCCATGTCTCCCATCCCCATCCCCTGTCCCGCGGGGTCCTGTCCCCATCCCATGTCCTTGTCCCCATGTCTCCCATCCCCTGTCCCATGGATCCCATCCCCTGCCCCATGGGGTCCTGTCCCCACCTCATGTCCCTGTCCCCATCCCCTGTCCCCATCCCATCCCCTGTCCCATGGGGTCCTGTCCCCACCCCATGTCCCTGTCCCCACCCCATGTCCCCATCCCCACCCCGTGCCCCTGTCCCCATGCTCCCATCCCAGGCCCCTGTCCCATGGATCCCATCCCCTGTCCCATGGGGTCCTGTCCCCATCCCACGCCCCCGTCCCATGTCCCCATCCCCTGTCCCACGGGGTCCTGTCCCCATCCCATCCCCCGTCCCACGGGGTCCTGTCCCCACGGGCCCCCTCCCCGTCCCGCGGGTCCCACGGCGGGGGGGTGGCGGGGCCGGCGGCGGCCTGGCGGGGCCGCGTGACGCCAGCGCGGTGCCCAGGCCCGCAGCGGGGCGAGTGCGTGTGCGGGACGTGCCGGTGCCGCGAGGGCTTCGGCGGCAGCGGCTGCGGGTGCCGCCTGGGGCGCGGGGGCTGCCTGCGGGACGGCCGGGAGTGCAGCGGCCACGGGCGCTGCGTCTGCGGGAGCTGCCTCTGCCAGCCCGGCTACCTGGGCCCCCTCTGCGCCCGCTGCCCCTCCTGCCGCACCCCCTGCCAGCGCCTGCGGTGAGCCCGCCGAGGGGAGCGGGCTGGGGGAATGGGGGGACTGGGGTGGGAGGGGGGGCTGGGGGCGAGGGGAGGGGAGGGGGGGGCTGGGGGCGTGGGGACAGGGACTGGGATGGGGATGGGGATGTGGGACATGGGCAGGGGGGGACTGGGGGCGATGGGATGGGATGGGATGGGGGGGCTGGGGGCGATGGGATGGGAGGGGAGGGGAGGGGGGGACTGGGGGCGTGGGGACAGGGACCGGGATTGGGATGGGGACATGGGACATGGGCAGGGAGGGGATGGGGGGACTGGGGGCGATGGGATGGGATGGGATGGGATGGGGGGGCTGGGGGCGATGGGAGGGGAGGGGAGGGGAGGGGGGGACTGGGGGCGTGGGGACAGGGACTGGGATTGGGATGGGGATGTGGGACATGGGCAGGGAGGGGATGGGGGGACTGGGGGTGATGGGATGGGATGGGATGGGATGGGGAGGGGAGGGGAGGGGAGGGGATGGGATGGGGGCAATGGGATGGGAGGGGGGACAGGGGGTAGGGGGACAGGGACCGGGATTGGGATGGGGATGTGGGACATGGGCATGGAGGGCCTGGGGGGACTGGGGGCAATGGGATGGGATGGGATGGGATGGGGGGGCTGGGGGTATGGGGACAGGGACCGGGATTGGGATGGGGACATGGGACATGGGCATGGAGGGGATGGGGGAACTGGGTGGACTGGGATGGGAGGGGAGGACTGGGGGCGTGGGGACAGGGACCGGGATTGGGATGGGGATGTGGGACACAGGCAGGGAGGGGCTGGGGGGACTGGGGGCGATGGGATGGGATGGGATGGGATGGGATGGGAGGGGGGACAGGGGGTAGGGGGACAGGGACCGGGATTGGGATGGGGATGTGGGACATGGGCATGGAGGGGCTGGGGGGACTGGGGGCGATGGGATGGGATGGGATGGGAGGGGATGGGATGGGATGGGGGGACTGGGGGCGATGGGATGGGAGGGGATGGGAGGGGATGGGATGGGATGGGATGGGGGGACTGGGGGCGATGGGATGGGAGGGGATGGGATGGGATGGGATGGGGGGACTGGGGGCGATGGGATGGGAGGGGATGGGATGGGATGGGATGGGGGGACTGGGGGCGATGGGATGGGAGGGGATGGGATGGGATGGGGGGACTGGGGGCAATGGGATGGGAGGGGATGGGAGGGGATGGGGGGACTGGGGGCGATGGGATGGGATGGGATGGGATGGGGGGACTGGGGGCGATGGGATGGGAGGGGATGGGAGGGGATGGGATGGGATGGGGGGACTGGGGGCGATGGGATGGGATGGGATGGGATGGGGGGACTGGGGGCGATGGGATGGGAGGGGATGGGATGGGGGGACTGGGGGCGATGGGATGGGAGGGGATGGGATGGGATGGGGGGACTGGGGGCAATGGGATGGGAGGGGATGGGATGGGATGGGATGGGATGGGATGGGGGGACTGGGGGCGATGGGATGGGAGGGGATGGGATGGGATGGGGGGACTGGGGGCAATGGGATGGGAGGGGATGGGATGGGATGGGGGGACTGGGGGCGATGGGATGGGAGGGGAGGGGATGGGATGGGGGGACTGGGGGCGATGGGATGGGAGGGGAGGGGATGGGATGGGGGGACTGGGGGGATGGGATGGGATGGGATGGGGGGACTGGGGGTGTGGGGACAGGGACTGGGACGGGGACGTGGGACATGGAGGGGACGGGGGCGGGGGGACCGGGACGGGGCCCCGGGGGAGCCGGGGGGGCCGAGGCCGGCGCCCTGACGGGCGGGGGTCCCCAGGGACTGCGCCGACTGCGGGGCCTTCGGGCGGGGGCCGCTGCGGGGGAACTGCAGCAGCGCCTGCGCCCGCGTCACCGCCCGGCTGCTGCCCGCGGCCCCCCGCGACCCCCGCGCCTGGTGCCGGGAGACCACCGAGGACGGCCGCGTCCTCCTCTTCCTCATCGAGGGGGGCGGCGAGGAGGAGGAGGAGGAGGCCGAGGAGCGGGAGGTGACGCTGACCGTCTGGGCCGAGGAGGGTGAGTGCGGGGCCCCCCCCGCGCCCTGCGGGACCCCCGTGCCCCAAGGGACCCCGTGGACGGGGGGGTCACCCTGCACCCTAAGGGACCCCCTGTGCCCCAAGGGACCCCATGGATGAGGGGGGGGCCCTGCACCCTGAGGGACCCCCCCGTGCCCCAAGGGACCCCATGGATGGGGGGGGGCCCTGCACCCCGAGGGACCCCCCCCGTGCCCCAAGGGACCCCCCTGCACCCCAAGGGGCCCCATGGATGAGGGGAGGCCCTGCACCCTAAGGGACCCCCTGTGCCCCAAGGGACCCCCCCCTGCACCCCAAGGGGCCCCGTGGATGGGGGGGGCCCTGCACCCTAAGGGACCCCCCTGCACCCCAAGTGGCCCCATGGATGAGGGGGGGCTCTGCACCCTAAGGGACCCCCTGTGCCCCAAGGGACCCCCCTGCACCCTAAGGGACCCCAAGCCTGGGGGGGGTCCTCTGCACCCCAAGGGACCCCCCATGCCCCAAGGGACCCCCCTGCACCCCAAGGGGCCCCATGGATGAGGGAGGGGGCCCTGCACCCTAAGGGACCCCCCATGCCCCAAGGGACCCCCATGGATGAGAGGGGGGTCCCTGCACCCCAAGGGACCCCAAGCCTGGGGGGGGGGTGGTCCCTGCACCCCAAGGGACCCCCCGCATGCCCCTATACCTGGGGGGAGGGGGATGTCCTTGCCCCCATGGGACCCCCATGGCTGGGTGGGGGGGGGTGTCCTTGCCCCCATGGGACCCCGTGGCTGGGTAGGGGGGGGGTCCTTGGACCCACAGGCCCCCATATTTGGAGGGGGGGGTGGTCCTTGCCCCCATGGGACCCCATATTTGGGTCGGGGGGGTCCTTGCACCCACAGGCCCCCATGGTTGGGTGGGTGGGGGGTCTTTGCCCCCATGGGACCCCATGGCTGGGTGGGTGGGGGGTCCTCGCCCCCCCCGGCCCCCCCCCAGCCCCTGTGGCTCCCGCAGGCGGGGCTCGGGACACGGCAGGGCTGGTGGCCGGGCTGGTGGCCGGCGTGGTGGCCCTGGGGCTGCTGGCCCTGGGGCTGTACCGCCTCGCCCTGGAGATCTACGACCGGCGGGAATATCGGCGCTTCCAACGGGAACGCCAAGGCGCCCGCTGGACCGAGGTGACCGTCCCCACGTCCCCCGTCCCCAAACCGGGGGTCACCCCCCCCGTTGGGGTCAGGGCTGTGACCCCCCCCCTCGCTGTCCCCCCCCCCCCCCCCCCCCCCACAGAACAACCCCCTCTTCAGGAGTGCCACCACCACCACCGTCAACCCCAGCTACCAACAGGAGTGAGGGGACAACGGGGACGCCCCGACGTCACCCTGGGTGGCACCGACCCCGTTGCGTCCCCGGGGACCCCCCCCAGTCCCCGGGGACCCCCCCCCAGTCCCCAAACCCCCCTCCCCTTTCTCTGTACCCCCCCCTCGCTGCGCTGGAGGACCCCCAATAAAAGGAGCCACCGCATCCCCAACCGTCACCTCCCTGCGCCGGGGGGGTCCCCAGGGTAAGTGGGTGCTGGGGGGGGGGGGGGGGGTCCGGACCCCAAAAAAGCGGAGTCTGGGGTTAGAAAAAAGAAAAAACCCGACGAATTTTTATTTAAATAAACCCTAAAGGCGACGAGGGGGGGACACGGGGACATGGGGACCGACGCTGCGGGCGGGGGGGGGGACACGGGGGGACACGGCTTAGAAAAAACTACGGCTTAAAAGTGACGCAGGGCCAGCGCGGGGTGGGGTGGGGGGGCCGCCCCCTGACCCCCACCCTGGGGCCGCCCCCTGACCCCCCCCGCCCCCCCTTCCTTCCCCCCTAGCAAAAGAAGTGTATTAAACCCCCCCAAAACAGCAACAAAAACATAAAAACACCCCAAAAAAATGAAACTGGGGGGGGAGGGGGGGGGCCCTGCGCCCCCTCCTCGGGTTTTGGGGGGGCCCCGGAGGGGGGGGGCTGGCTGCAGCCACCGCGCTTCTGCCCTCGTGGGTGCAGACGGCGAGGTTTCGCTCCCGGTTTCGCTCCGGATTTCACTCAGCCCCCCCCCGGCTTTCCCACGCTCCCCCCCCTTCCCCAGAGCCCCCCCAAAACCCCATCCTGGCCCCCCCAAATCCCTGCGAAAGGCCGACGGGACGGAGTTATGGGGTGGCGGGGGGCTCCCAAAATGGGGGCGGGGGGTCCCCGACGCGGCATCAACAGAGACGGCGCCACCCGCCCCCCCCCCCGCCGGTGTCGGCACCCCCGGCCGCGGCCGGTGCCAACCCCGGTTCCCGGCAGCGCCAAAAAGAGGAACAGGGAACCCGAATTTGGCCCCTTTGTCCCCCCCCCCCCCTCGCAGTCTGCGCTTTGGGGGGGGTCACGGAGGAGCTGGGGGGGCCGCTGGGCACCGCCGGTGTCCCCAAGGCTGTCCCCAAAGAGCCTGGCTCTTCCCCAGCACCCCCAAAACGCGGTTTGGGGGGGCCCCCCCCCGGGGCTGGCAGCCGGGGGGTCCCTCCCTGGCCCCCCCCCGAGGCGCCGGGCGTCTTCCCCTCCGAATCAGGGTTTTGCGGCAAACAGCCCCATTTTTGGGGGGAGGGTCTGTCTGCCCCCCACCCCGGGGCGCCCCGCAGGCGGGCGCGGGGGCGAGCGAAGGGAACGGCCCCCAAAAACGCGCACGGAAAAAGAGAAGAAAAGCGAAAAAAACCAACCCCAAAACCCTGCAAAAAACTCAAAAAAAGGGAAGCGTCGCAGAGCTCGCCGCCGCCACGGCCCCCTCCGCCGCAGCCGACGGCCCCGCCAACGCTCGCTTTTCCTTTTCTTAAAAAAATAACGAAGAAAAACAACCCAAAAAAAAAAAACAACGGGGTTAGAAACGGTTCCTCCCTGCCAGACCCTCCTACCTGAGAGCCGAGCGCCTGCGCGAGCCCGTCCGGCGGCCGAAAGGAAGCGGTCGGGGCTGGAGGCGTCGCGGTTTTGCTCTGCGTTAGGCCGGCTTGGGCTTCCAAGCCTTTCCTGAGAGGGGGAGGGCAGGATTTGGGAATAAAATTGGAAGGAGGAAGGGGAAGGAAATAAGAGGCAGGTTTATGGGCAGCTGCCTGCGGTTTCTGCCGGTCGGGAGAAGGTTTTTCCAGATCGTTTTCCGAGTTATGTACAGTGCCGTCGGCTGGAAGTCCGGGCGAGCGACTGGTTTTTCCCCGTCCCCGTGGCGGGGAGCTGGAACCGGGGGTGAAAATCCAAGAGAAACGGAGGAGGAGGAGGAAGAGGAAGAGGAGGAAGGAAAAACAACCACCCCCCCGGAGCTGCCGTCGGCGTTCCCGGTCGGTGCCGGGGTTCAGCTCGGCTCCTAGAGCAGCAGCTGCGAGTCGGGGGTCTTGGTTTGGCAACCTTGGCACATTCGTTTGTGTCTCAGGAGCCGGTCTGTCCTGGAGAAGCTCTGTGGGAAAGTTGGGGGGGGGGGGGCTATGAGCCCTGGGGGGGGGATTCCCCCTAGCCCGGAGCCCTCTCCGGATCCCTAGGGAGCGGATTCCGGTTGGATTCCGGCTCTCCGGATCGATACCTGCATGCAACGCTCGCACTGGTAGGGTTTCTCCCCGCTGTGAACGCGCTTGTGACGTTCCAGGTGATATTTCTGGATGAAGCGCATGTCGCAGACGTCGCACTCGAAGGGCTTCTCGCCTGGCCGGGAATAAAGAAGGGGGGGGGGTTAATTAAAGCGGCCCCCGGCGCTCGTTAGGAGGGGGCTAACGAGGAGGGGAGGTACCGGTGTGGATGAGGATGTGTCTCTTGAGGTGGTAGCTGCTGCGGAAGGCGCCGAAGCAGTGCTCGCAGATGAAATTTTTGGGGATACCCAGCTGGAAAGAGCCGTTCTGTTTGATCACCACCACCTGCGGAGCAGAGACCCCCCCGCCCCGTCAGCGTGGGGAGGGGGCAAAATCCGCCCCCCAAAACCCCCCCCGGCCGTCCTGCGCCTGCCGGAGTTTGGGAAATCTTCCTCCTCCTCCTCCTCCTCCTCCTCCACGGCGGCAAACCTGGCTGCCGAGGCGGGATCCTCTCCGGGAGGAGCGGCTGGGTCCCTCGGCGCCGGCCACCCGCTTGCGGCGCTGGCACGGGGAGGGAGGGCTGGGTCAGTCGCGCCCGTTCCTGCCCCGGGACCCCCCCGGCGCCGCCGCCGCGGCCCCCCCTCGCCGTGAAACCGGGGTGCCGGGACCTGCCTTTTTAATGGATTTTTTCGGCTGCGAGGCCTCGGCCGTTTCCTCCTCTTTGCGGCTGCGGGATTTCTCGGCGTCCTGACGGAGAGCCTCCAAAAAATCAGATTAAAGGAGGGGAAAACGACGTTAAAGGAGGGGAAAAACGACGTTAAAGGAGGGCAAAACGACGTTAAAGGAGGGCAAAACGACGCTAAAGGAGGGCGAAACGATGTTAAAGGAGGGAAAACGACGTTAAAGGAGGGAAAACGACGTTAAAGGAGGGAAAAACGACGTTAAAGGACGGAAAAATGACGTTAAAGGAGGGGGAAAAGTCGGATTGAAGAAGGGGAAATCGAATTAGAGGAGGAGAAAATCAAACCAGAAGAGGGAAAAACTGGATTAAAGGAGCGGAAAAGAGGATTAAAGAAGGGGGAAGGGGATTGAAGAAGGGGAAAATCAAATTAAAGGGGGAAAAATTGAACTAAAGGAGGAGAAAATGGAACTAAAGGAGGAGAAAATGGAACTAAAGGAGGAGAAAATGGAACTAAAGGACGGAAAAATGGAAGTAAAAGAAGGGAAAATGGAACTAAAGGAAGGGAAAATGGAACTAAAGGGCGAAAAATCAAACTAAAGGAGGGAAAAATTGAACTAAAGCAGGGAAAAGTCAAACTAAAGAGAGAAAAATCAAACTAAAGGAGAGAAAAATCAAACTAAAGGAGGAAGAAATCCAATTAAAAGAGAGAAAAATTGAACTAAAGGGGGAAAATCAAACTAAGAGGGGGGAAAATCAAACTAAAGCATGAGGAAAATGAACTAAGGAGAGGAAAATCGATCTGAAGGAGGAGGAAATTGAACTAAAGGAGGAAAAGGCCAAATTAAAGGAGGAAGAAGCCAAATTAAAGGAGGAAAAGGCCAAATTGAAGGAGGAAAAAGCCAAATTAAAGGAGGAAAAGGCCAAATTAAAGGAGGAAAAGGCCAAATTGAAGGAGGAAAAAGCCAAATTAAAGGAGGAAAAGGCCAAATTAAAGGAGGAAAAAGCCAAATTAAAGGAGGAAAAAGCCAAATTGAAGGAGGAAAAAGCCAAATTGAAGGAGGAAAAGGCCAAGCGGAAGGGGGAGGGAGGAAGGCGAAGCCGCGCCGTGCCCCCGACCCTCGCCCCGGCGGGGAGCGGCCGTACCAGCACGTCGGGGCTGCTCCCCCTCTCCCTGCTCTCGCCTTGTTTCGAGCTCTGTTTCGGCATCATCTTCTTGCTGGCCACCGTCGGCACCAGGCAGACGCCGGAGAGGCCCTCGCAGGCCAGGAGACTCGCCTGCCGGGAGAGGGGGGGGGAGAGGCGGCCGAGCTGCAGGCGCCGGCCGCGCTAACGAACCCCCTCCCCCCCAAAAAAAAACCCCCACCCCCCACCCCCGCCGGCCCTTTCAAACGAACGCCCAAAATTTAAAAAAAAAAAAAAAAAAAAAAAAGAAAAAGAAAGAAACAAAATCAAAACCAAAAAAACCAAACCCTTGCGAGGGGAACGGAGACCGGCCGCCTTCGACCGAGCGGTAAAACGGGACGGGGGGGAGGCACGAGACCCCCCCCCTCCAAATTCCCTTTTCGTGAAGATCCCGCCGAGGACCTTAATGGCTAACGGGAAGAGTTCGGATGATCCCTGGAACGACGGGCGGGAAAATTCTGCCGGCTCCGGACAGGACCCGGGACGGGGAGGGTGATGGGGTGACGGAAGGGGGGGGCCCGCGCCGGCACCCACCGCCCCGGTGGGGAGGGAGCTGCCGGGCCGAGCGCTCTCCCCCTCCCCTTCTCGGCTTCGGATCTTGGGGTACGGGTGGGAAAATTGGGGCTCATTACCTGAGCCATCTTGTGTCTGTCTGTCTGTCCTCGACAAACGGATTGTAACAATTCTTTAGCCTTAATTCTCGCCCAGGAAAAGAATTTTTTTAACGGTTAGAAAGGTGGGTTCAGTTAATCATTTTTTTTTTTTTTTTTGCCGGGCTCGTCCAGTACCCTCCACTTTGCCGACATCTTTGCCCCGGCGCCGCGGGGGGGTTCGGTGAGGCGCTTCCTCCTCAACCCCGGGGGGGGGCTGGCAGGGTTAGGCAGGGTTAGGCAGGACGGGCAGCTGCCCGTAAGGCTTCTTAGAGAGGGGACATCCCGGGGCGGGAGCCGCTTCCCCGCAGGGACGACGCTGCTGCTGCTGCTGCTGCGGGTCTTCGCCTGCGGGGAGGGAGGGGACGGTTATGGGGACGGGGGGGGGGGAGCCCCCCCCCCGCCGTGATGGGGGGGACCCCAGCCCCGATTTGGGGGGGTCCCCGTCAGCGTTGCGTCGCGGGCGGGCGCCCCGCGGGGAGAATTTGGGGGCGGGGGGACAGGAGGTGGCTTTAGGGGGGTGGCGGGGCTGGTTTGGGTGGGGATGGTGGCACTGGGGGGGGGCAGAAGGGGAGGGGGGTGACATTAAGCAAGGGGGGGGTGGCCTGGTTTGGGTGGGGACGGTGGCACTGGGGGGGTCAGGGGGCAAAGGGGGTGGCATCAGGCAAGGGGGGGTGACAGGGTGGGAGGTGGCCTGGTTTGGGGGGGGATGGTGGCACTGGGGGGGGGGAAATGGGGAGGGGGTGACATTAGGCAAGGGGGGGGTGACAGGGTGGGGGTGGCCTGGTTTGGGTGGGGACGGTGGCACTGGGGGGTGCAGGGGACAAAGGGGAGGGGGGGTGCCTCGGGGGGGGGGTCCCAGGGTGGGGTGACACGGGGGGGGGTGGGATGACCCTGGGGGGGTGGGGGTGACCCTGAGGGTGGGCAGGGTGACATGGGGGGGGGGGAATGATCCTGGGGGGAGTCCCGGGGGGGGGACGCTGTGGGTAAGGGGGGTCCCAGGGCGGGGGGACACGGGGGGGGCGACCCGGAGGGAGGGTGTGACCCTGGGGGGGGGCGTCGAGGGGTCCCGGGATGCGGTGACACAGCGGGGGGAGGTGGGGGTGACCCTGGGGTGGGCAGGGTGACACGCTGGGGGGAGGGGATGATCCTGGGGGGGGTCCGGGGGTGGTGACGCTGTGGGTAAGGGGGGTCCCGCGGCGGGGACACGGGGGGGTGACCGTGGGGGTGACCGTGGGGGGGTGACACGGGAGTCCGGAGACGGGGGGCGGCACCGGGGGGGGTCACAGCGGGGGTCACGGGGGGGATCGCGGGGGGTCACCGCGGGGGGGGCACCGGGGTGACCCCGCCGGGGGGAGGGGCCGCCCCTCCCGCTGTCCCCGCCCCACCCCCACCCCTCGGTTCCCCCTCCCCTCCCCCCCCATCCCGGTACCGCCCGGTGGGGGCGGGACTGAGGCGGCGGCGGCGGCCGGGCCCGCTGAGGCGCGCGGCCCCCGCTGTGCCGGGCCGGGCCGTTCCGTTCCCCGCCCCCGCCGCCGCCCTTTGGCGCTCGGTGCCGGCGGGAAGGGGCGGGTCCGTACCTGCCGCGGCCCCTCCGCGCTCCGCTCCGCGCCGCCCCGACAAGTTTACAAACAGCCGCGGCCCCAGCGCCCCCCCCCTTCCTCGGCCGCCGCCGCCGACCCGGAACCGGAAACACCCGCCTCCCCCGGACGGCACTTCCGGCGGCGGCGGGGGGAGCGGCAGGACGTGTGGGGCACGCGCATGCGCAGAGCCGCTTCGCGATGCCGAGCCCTGCGGCGCCATCTTGGAGCCGGGCGGTTGCCAGGGCAACGGGGGGCGGGCAGTGAGGCCTGGTCCGGCGGCGGGCCTGAGCCTGAGCCGAGGCCTGAGCCTGAGCCGGAGCCGGAGCCTGAGCCTAGGCCTGAGCCCGAGCCCGAGCCTGTCACTGCCCGCCCTGGTTCCCCGGGGGAGCTGCCTGTATGTTATCGCCCCGCGGTGGGCCCTGCCCCTCCTCATTGCCCCCCCCGCCCCGTTATTGCCCCCCAGGGTGGGCCCTGCCCCCCCCAGTTGCCCCTGGGGGCAGTTTTCACCCCTCCCACGGCCCCCTGGGACCCCCCCCATCCTGCTGTGACACCCCTGTCCCTCCCCGTGTCACCCCTGCCCCATTATTGCCCCCCCCCCAATTGCCTCTGGGGGCAGTTTTTACCCCCCTCCGACCCCCTGGGCCCCCCCCATCCCGCTGTGACACCCCTGTCCCCCCTCTCTGTCACCCCTGTGTGTCCCCCCCCCCGTTATTGCCCCCCCGGGGGGCTCCTGCCCCTCCCCATCGCTTCAGCCTGTGGCTGGGGGGGGCCAAAAAGGGTCCCCCCATGTCCGTCTGTCCCCCGTCACCGCTGCCGGGGACAGGGCCCGGCCATGGCAGCTCCGGGGGGCCCCGGCTCCGAGCCCCCCACACCGGGGCGGGGGCACAACTTTGGGGACACCCCCCCCCGCCTTAGGAGCCGCTCTTTGCTACCCCGGACTTTGTCCCTTGTCCCTTTGAGACGACGGAGCCGAGAGGAAAAATCCCTGCCGGGAGGAGGTGAGAGCAAACCGGGAGCACCGTATCCCGGCACGCTTCCCAACCAGAACGTTCCGCCGATCCGGGAAGATCGGAAGGGGGGGATCCCTCCCGCCGTCCCCTCTGTCACGGGGAGGTGACGGCCATCCCGCGGCTGTCCCACCGTGGCCGAACGCGCCGGGATCGGCACGATGGCGGAGAGCGACCGGTTGGAGCATCCCGGCTTGGATAAAGCAGCCGGGGAAGAATTCCTACGGGAAGCCTTCCAAATCCTGATGGATGAAGGCGTACGGAAAGGGACGGATGTGACCGAAAAGGTGGGTGACACCCGCAGCCCCCCACAAAGCGGTGGGGGTCCCGACTGGGCCGGGGCCCGATCCTGCGTCCCCGTTTCCCGCAGGTCTGTGACTGGAAGGAGCCGCGGGAGCTGCGGGAGCTGCTGGACCTGGAGCTGCGGAGCGGCGGGGAGCCGCCGGAGCGGCTGCTGGGGCGCTGCCGCGACGTCATCCGCTACAGCGTCAAAACCGGTGAGCGCCGCCCGCCGCGCCCAGTTCGGCCCCGCCGCGCCCAGTTCGGCACCGGCTGGGTCCAGTTTGACCCCGCCGCGCCCAGTTCGGCCGTGGCTGGTCCTGGTTCAGCCCTGGTTTGGCACCACCTGGCCCTGGTTCGGCACCACCTGGTCCCAGTTTGGCTCCACTGCGCCCAGTTCAGCCCCACCATGCCCAGTTCGGCACCGGCTGGGTCCAGTTTGACCCCGCTGCGCCCAGTTCGGCCGTGGTTGGTCCCGGTTCAGCCCCGGTTTGGCACCACCTGGCCCTGGTTCAGCACCACCTGGCCCTGGTTTGGCACCACCTGGTCCCAGTTTGGCTCCACTGCACCCAGTTCGGACCCGCCATGCCCAGTTCGGCACCGGCTGGGTCCAGTTTGACCCCGCCGCGCCCAGTTCGGCCGTGGTTGGTCCCGGTTCAGCCCCGGTTCGGCACCACCTGGCCCTGGTTTGGCACCACCTGGCCCTGGTTTGGCACCACCTGGTCCCAGTTTGGCTCCACTGCGCCCAGTTCGGCCCCACCATGCCCAGTTCGGCACTGGCTGGGTCCAGTTTGACCCCGCCGCGCCCAGTTCGGCCGTGGTTGGTCCCGGTTCAGCCCTGGCTTGGCACCACCTGGCCCTGGTTTGGCACCACCTGGTCCCAGTTTGGCACCACCTGGTCCCAGTTTGGCTCCACTGCGCCCAGTTCAGCCCCACCATGCCCAGTTCGGCACCGGCTGGGTCCAGTTTGACCCCGCCGCGCCCAGTTCGGCCGTGGCTGGTCCCAGTTCAGCCCTGGTTTGGCACCACCTGGCCCTGGTTCAGCACCACCTGGCCCTGGTTTGGCACCACCTGGTCCCAGTTTGGCTCCACTGCACCCAGTTCGGACCCGCCATGCCCAGTTCAGCACCGGCTGGGTCCAGTTTGACCCTGCCACGCCCAGTTCGGCCGTGGTTGGTCCCGGTTCAGCCCCGGTTTGGCACCACCTGGCCCTGGTTCAGCACCACCTGGCCCTGGTTTGGCACCACCTGGTCCCAGTTTGGCTCCACTGCACCCAGTTCGGCCCCGCCATGCCCAGTTCGGCACCGGCTGGGTCCAGTTTGACCCCGCCGCGCCCAGTTCGGCCGTGGCTGGTCCCGGTTCAGCCCCGGTTTGGCACCACCTGGCCCTGGTTCGGCACCACCTGGCCCTGGTTTGGCACCACCTGGTCCCAGTTTGGCTCCACTGCGCCCAGTTCGGCCCCACCATGCCCAGTTCGGCACCGGCTGGGTCCAGTTTGACCCCGCCGCGCCCAGTTTGGCTGCAGCTGGTCCCAATTCAGCCCTGGTTTGGCACCACCTGGCCCTGGTTGGGCACCACCTGGTCCCAGTTCAGCACCACTGTGCCCAGTTTGGCTGCAGCTGGTCCCAGTTCAGCCCAGCTGGTACCGGTTTGGCCCTGGTTCAGCACCACCTGGTCCCAGTTTGGCTCCACTGCGCCCAGTTCGGCTGCGGCCGGTCCTGGTTCAGCCCTGGTTCGGCACCACTTGGACCTGGTTGGGCACCACCAGGTCCCATTTCAGCACCACCTGGTCCCAGTTCAGCCCCACTGCGCCCAGTTCGGCTGCAGCTGGTCCCAGTTCAGCCCAGCTGGTACCGGTTTGGCCCCACCTGGTCCCAGTTTGGCTCCACTGCGCCCAGTTCGGCTGCAGCTGGTCCCGGTTCAGCCCTGGTTCGGCACCACCTGGTCCCAGTTTGGCTCCACTGCGCCCAGTTCAGCCCTGCCATGCCCAGTTCGGCACTGGCTGGGCCAAGTTTGACCCCACTGCGCCCAGTTCGGCCGCAGCTGGTCCCAGTTCAGCCCTGCCGCGCCCAGTTCGGCACTGGCTGGGCCCAGTTTGACCCCGCCGCACCCAGTTTGGCCGCAGCTGGTCCCAGTTCAGCCATGGTTCGGTACTACCTGGCCCTGGTTCAGCACCACCTGGTCCCAGTTCGGCTCCACTGCACCCAGTTTGGCTCTGCTGCACCCAGTTCAGCCAACCTGGTCCCAGTTTGGCCCCAGCTGGTCCCGATTCAGCTCTGCTGCGCCCAGTTCGGTCCCGCTGCACCTAGTTTGGCTCCGCCGTGCCCAGTTCAGCCACGGCTGGTCCCAATTCAGCCCTGGTTCAGCACCACCTGGTCTCAGTTCGGCTCCGCTATGCCCAGTTTGGCCCCGCTGCGCCCAGTTCAGCTGCGGCTGGTCCCGGTTCAGCCCAGCTGGTACCAGTTTGGCCCCGGCTGGTCCCAGTTCAGCCCCAGCTGGTCCGAGTTCAGCCCCAGCTGGTCCCTGTTTGGCCCCAGCTGGTCCTTGTTTGGCCACGGCTGCTCCCACTTTAGCCCCAGCTGGTCCCAGTTTGGCCCTGGCTGGTCCCCATTTGGCCATGGCTGGTCCCAGTTGAGCCCCAGCTGGTCCCTGTTCGGCCCCGGCTCCACGTTCAGTCTCAGCTGGTCATAGTTCAGCCCCAGCTGTGCTGAGTTTGGCCCCAGCTGGTCCCAGTTCTGCCCTAGCTGGTCCCAGTTCTGCCCCGGCTGGTCCCAGTTCTGCCCCGGCTGGTCCCGGTTCAGCCCAGCTGGTCCCACTTTGTCCCCAGCTGGTCCCAACTGGTCTCAGTTTAGCAGGCAGTGTCCGGGTGCAAGCCTGCCTCCCCACCCCAGCCAGTCGCTGTCCCGGGGTCACAGGTCCAGCACGGCCCCACTGGTGTCCCTGTCACACACACGGGTCCAGCAGGGCCCCACTGGTGTCCCTGTCACACACACGGGTCCAGCATGGCCCCACTGGTGTCCCTGTCACACACACGGGTCCAGCACGGCCCCACTGGTGTCCCTGTCACACACACGGGTCCAGCAGGACCCCACTGGTGTCCCTGTCACACACATAGGTCCAGCGGTGGCCGACTCCCACGGGTGACGGTTGCCCCCTCGTGGCAGCGTCCCCAGGGCCCGACTCCCCGTGGTGAGGGGGTTCCCGGAGGAGGGGACGGCGGGGGTGGCCCCTGTCCCCCTGCCCCTCACGCTGTCCCCGTCTCACCCCCCCCCCCAGGTCACCCTCGCTTCTTCAACCAGCTCTTCTCCGGCCTGGACCACCACGCGCTGGCCGGGCGCTGGATCACCGAGGCCCTCAACACCAGCCAGTACGTGCCCGAAAATGGGGGGTTGACCCTAAGCGGGGCTGCTTTTGGGGTGCTGAGGTTTTGGGGAGCGGTGGCAGCCGGCCGGACGCCCCCCCTTGTCCCCCCCGTAGGTACACCTACGAGATCGCCCCGGTCTTCGTGCTGATGGAGGAGGTGGTGCTGGCCAAGCTGCGGGAGCTGGTGGGCTGGAGCAGCGGCGACGGCATCTTCTGCCCGGGTACCTGAATCGCTCCCGGCCCCGCCGGTGGCTTGTCCCCATCCCTGTCCCCACCCGTGACCCCGCCGGTGGCTCGTCACCGTCCCCGGCCGTGACCTGTCCCCATCCCCTGGCAGGAGGCTCCATCTCCAATATGTACGCCATGAACGTGGCCCGGTTCCAGCGCTTCCCGGAGAGCCGGCGGGAAGGCAACTGGGCTCTGCCGCGCCTGGCCCTCTTCACCTCCCAGGAGGTGCGGAGCGGGGTCTGCCGGCCCCGGAGCAGGGGGGACAACGGGAGGGGGACGGGGTTTGGGATCAGCCCCCCGCACCCCAAAAATCTGTCCCCCATCTTCAGAGCCACTACTCCATCCTGAAAGGAGCCGCGTTCCTGGGCATCGGCACCGACAACGTCCGCCTGGTCGGCACCGACGAGAGGTGCGTGTGCCGGGGCTGATGCCAGCCCGGCTGCGCCGGCTGCGCGTCCCCACCCTGTCCCCGCCGCCATTTCGTTTCGCTCCCTGCCCCGCAGGGGGAAGATGATCCCCGAGGAGCTGGAGAAGGAGATCCAGAGGGCCAAAGCCGAGGTGAGGCAGGGTGGGGAGCGCCCGTGGGGTGCTGGGGTCGGGGTGCTGGGGCAGAGCTGTCTGCGAAGGGCTCCCCTGCCCCGTCCCCATGTCCCTTACCCCATCTTGATGTCCCTGCTCCATCCCGATAACCCCTGCCCCATCCTGATGTCCCATACCCCATCCCGATGTCCCCTGCCCCATCCTGATGTCCTGTACCCCATCCCGATGTCCCCTGCCCCATCCTGATGTCCCTGCTCCATCCCGATATCCCTGCTCCATCCTGATGTCCCCTGCCCCATCCCCATGTCCCTGCCCCATCCTGATGTCCCTGCTCCATCCCGATATCCCTGCTCCATCCTGATGTCCCCTGCCCCATCCCCATGTCCCTGCCCCATCCCCATCTCCGCTGCCCCATTTGATGTCTCCTTACCCCATCCCGATGTCCCCTGCCCCATCCCGATGTCCCCGTCACATCCCGATGTTCCTGCCCCATCCCAATATCCCTTACCCCATCCTGATGTCCCCTTACCCCATCCCGATGTCCCCGTCACATCCCGATGTTCCTGCCCCATCCCAATGTCCCGTACCCCATCCCGATGTCCCCTGCCCCATCCCGATGTCCCCATCACATCCCGATGTTCCTGCCCCATCCCAATGTCCCTTACCCCATCCCGATGTCCCCTGCCCCATCCCGATGTCCCTGCCCCATCCTGATGTCCCTTATCCCATCCCGATGTCCCCTGCCCCATCCCGATGTCCCCGTCACATCCCGATGTTGCTGCCCCATCCCGATGTCCCTGCCCCATCCTGATGTCCCTTATCCCATCCTGATGTCCCCTGCCCCATCCCGATGTCCCCGTCACATCCCGATGTTCCTGCCCCATCCCAATATCCCTTACCCCATCCCGATGTCCCCTGCCCCATCCCAATGTCCCCGTCACATCCCGATGTTGCTGCCCCATCCCGATGTCCCCTTACCCCATCCCGATGTCCCTGCCCCATCCCCATGTCCCTTTCCCCATCCTGATGTCCCTTTCCCCATCCCAATGTCCCTTTCCCCATCCCGATGTCCCCTTACCCCATCCCGATGTCCCTGCCCCATCCCGATGTCCCTTACCCCATCCCCATGTCCCTGCCCCATCCTGATGTCCCTTTCCCCATCCCGATGTTCCTTTCCCCATCCCAATGTCCCTTTCCCCATCCTGATGTCCCCTTACCCCATCCCGATGTCCCCGTCACATCCCGATGTTCCTGCCCCATCCCAATGTCCCGTACCCCATCCCGATGTCCCCTGCCCCATCCCGATGTCCCCATCACATCCCGATGTTCCTGCCCCATCCCAATGTCCCTTACCCCATCCCGATGTCCCCTGCCCCATCCCGATGTCCCTGCCCCATCCTGATGTCCCTTATCCCATCCCGATGTCCCCTGCCCCATCCCGATGTCCCCGTCACATCCCGATGTTGCTGCCCCATCCCGATGTCCCTGCCCCATCCTGATGTCCCTTATCCCATCCTGATGTCCCCTGCCCCATCCCGATGTCCCCGTCACATCCCGATGTTCCTGCCCCATCCCAATATCCCTTACCCCATCCCGATGTCCCCTGCCCCATCCCAATGTCCCCGTCACATCCCGATGTTGCTGCCCCATCCCGATGTCCCCTTACCCCATCCCGATGTCCCTGCCCCATCCCCATGTCCCTTTCCCCATCCTGATGTCCCTTTCCCCATCCCAATGTCCCTTTCCCCATCCCGATGTCCCCTTACCCCATCCCGATGTCCCTGCCCCATCCCGATGTCCCTTACCCCATCCCCATGTCCCTGCCCCATCCTGATGTCCCTTTCCCCATCCCGATGTTCCTTTCCCCATCCCAATGTCCCTTTCCCCATCCTGATGTCCCCTTACCCCATCCCGATGTCCCCGTCACATCCCGATGTTCCTGCCCCATCCCAATGTCCCGTACCCCATCCCGATGTCCCCTGCCCCATCCCGATGTCCCCATCACATCCCGATGTTCCTGCCCCATCCCAATGTCCCTTACCCCATCCCGATGTCCCCTGCCCCATCCCGATGTCCCTGCCCCATCCTGATGTCCCTTATCCCATCCCGATGTCCCCTGCCCCATCCCGATGTCCCCGTCACATCCCGATGTTGCTGCCCCATCCCGATGTCCCTGCCCCATCCTGATGTCCCTTATCCCATCCTGATGTCCCCTGCCCCATCCCGATGTCCCCGTCACATCCCGATGTTCCTGCCCCATCCCAATATCCCTTACCCCATCCCGATGTCCCCTGCCCCATCCCAATGTCCCCGTCACATCCCGATGTTGCTGCCCCATCCCGATGTCCCCTTACCCCATCCCGATGTCCCTGCCCCATCCCCATGTCCCTTTCCCCATCCTGATGTCCCTTTCCCCATCCCAATGTCCCTTTCCCCATCCCGATGTCCCCTTACCCCATCCCGATGTCCCTGCCCCATCCCGATGTCCCTTACCCCATCCCCATGTCCCTGCCCCATCCTGATGTCCCTTTCCCCATCCCGATGTTCCTTTCCCCATCCCAATGTCCCTTTCCCCATCCTGATGTCCCCTTACCCCATCCCGATGTCCCTGCCCCATCCCGATGTCCCTTTCCCCATCCCAATGTCCCTTTCCCCATCCCCATGTCCCTGCCCCATCCTGATGTCCCTTTCCCCATCCCGATGTCCCTTTCCCCATCCCAATGTCCCTTTCCCCATCCCGATGTCCCTTTCCCCATCCTGATGTCCCCTGCCCCATCCCGATGTCCCTTATCCCATCCCGATGTCCCCTCCCAGGGCGCCGAACCTTTCTTCGTCTCCGCCACCTGTGGCACCACCGTCCTGGGCGCCTTCGACCCGCTGGGCAGCATCGCCGACGTCTGCCGGCGCCACGGCCTCTGGTTCCACGTGGACGTGGGTGACGGGGGGGGGACACAGCCGTCCCCTCGGCACCCCCGGGCGGGCCCCCCTCCCCCCGCCTTTCCTGACCCCCCTCTCCCCCCACCCAGGCGGCCTGGGGCGGCAGCGCCCTGCTCTCCGGCAAACACCGGCACCTCCTGGCCGGCATCGAGAGGCGAGTGACCCTCCCCAGCGCCGAGCCCCCCAAAACAGGCCCCAAACTCCCCGTTTAAGGACTCGGGGACCCCCCTTTCCCGGCTGGGGGGAGGGGGGGGCTCGCCGTGCCCCCCAAAATCCCCCCTCTCCTGCAGGGCCGACTCGGTGGCCTGGAACCCCCACAAGATGCTGACGGTGGGTTTGCAGTGCTCGGCGTTCCTCCTCCGCGACGCCTCCGTAGGTCCCGCCGCCCCTTTCCGTGCCGGCACCGTCCCCGCCCCGGTTTCGGGGTGACCGCCGTTCTCCCCCAGGGTCTCCTCCAGCGCTGCCACGGCGCCGGCGCCACGTACCTTTTCCAACCCGATAAATTTTACGACGTCACCTACGACACGGGGGACAAAACCCCGCAGTGCGGTCGCCGGGTGGATTGCCTCAAACTTTGGCTCCTTTGGAAAGCCGTCGGCACCGAGGGTTTGGCGCGGCGCGTCGAGCGCGCCTTCGCCTTCACCCGGTGAGCGCCGGGACGGGACGGGGACACGGAGCGGCCCCCCCGATTCCCGAGCCTTCACCCTCTTCTTCCTCCCCAGGTACATGGCCGAGGAGGTGAAGAGGAGGGATGGCTTCCAGCTGGTGCTGGAGGTACGGCTCGTCGCCGGGGCTTGGCCGCGCGCCGAACCGCGGCACGGGGCGGCGGGGGGAACGCCATTTTTTTATGTCCCCCTCCCCTTAATGACACCCGACGGCGTCGCTGAGCGGAACCGCCTGCCCCGGGGTTTAAATCCCCCGGGGGGGGGGGGGGGGGGGGGGCCTGAAATGGGGCTGGGGGCTCGGCGGTGGCCTTTCCTCCTCCTCCTCCTCTTCCTCCCGCAGCCGGAGTTCATCAACCTCTGCTTCTGGTTCGTGCCCCCCAGCCTGCGGGGCAGGGAGGGCTCCCCCGATTACTGGGCCAGGCTGAGGAAGGTGAGCCCCCCCCCCCCCCAAAACCCCCCCCCCCAATTCCCCCCCAAAATCCGCCCGCCGCCCCCGCTAACCGCAGCCCCGCGGCGCAGGTGGCTCCCGCCATCAAGGAGAGGATGATGAAGAAAGGATCCATGATGGTGAGTTACCAACCCCACGGCGCCAAGGTCAACTTCTTCCGCCAGATCGTCACCAACCCCGCCGTCACCAAGGCCGATTTGGATTTTTTCCTGGATGAGATCGAGAGGCTGGGGGGGGATCTGTGAGGGGAAACCCCCTCCCCTGCGCCCGGGGACCCTCCCGGCCGCGAGGAAGAGGAGCGCAGCCCGCTTTTCCTCCCCGGCTCCCGCGTCCCACCTCCAATTCGGAATAAAAAACGGGCAGGGCTCGGCGCCCGACCCCGAAACCACCCCGGCGGCGGCCGCGCGAGTGGAATAAAACGATTTATTGTCGCCTTTTTCTCCCCCCCCAAAAAAGCGGGGGGGCCCTCAGAGCCCCTGGAAGCTCTGGAGGAGGTCGAGCACCGCGGGGTCCACCCTGGCGTGGGCCAGGCAGGCGTGGAGACGCGGGGCCGTGGCCTCCTGCCTCTGCCTCTGCTGCCACTCCCGCAGCATCTCGAAGCTCTGCATGACGACGTTCTGGGGGTTATCCTCCCGAATCTGATCCAGGCGGCTCCTCTCCAACCCCAGGCATCCGATTCCCACCTCCTGCCATTCCTTTCCCAGCTTTTTGGCTATCTGGATCAGCTCGTTCTCCGTCAAACGACGAGGACGGGCGGACGGAGGAGGAGAGGCGAGCGGCGACGAGACGGCCGGACATCCCGCTTCCTCCCCGCATCCCGCCGGAGCGGAGGAACCCTCGGCGTTCCCTTTTTCCTCGGCGATCTCTTCCTCCGCGTCGGGAAGCCGGTAAAGGCGGACGAGGTCGGGGCGGCCGATCTGGCGGAGGAGGCGGGCGGTGAGGCGCAGGGCTCGGCCGGGGAAGCGCTGGAGCAGGAGGCTGCAGAGCTCGGGGCGCGTGGCGGGGCGCAGCTGGGCCAGCGGCAGCCGCTCCTCCAGCAGGAATTTGAGGGTCTGGAACTGCTCCTCCGTCAGCGCCTGCTGCACCCCCAGCAGCGTCTCCCGCTCGCCCCCCGCCATCGCGCCTGGCGGAGAGCGGGGGGGCTCCGTCAGCCCCGCTGCCCACGGCGGGGGGGACGTGGGGCTGGGACACCCCCTGCCCCATGGGGGACGTGGGGCTGGGTGTCCCCGGTGCCCCACGGGCTGATGTGGGGCTGGGACACCCCCTGCCCCATGGGGGACGTGGGGCTGGTACACCCCCTGCCCCACGGGCTGGTGGGGAGATGGGTCACCCCCTGCCCCATGGGGGATGCGGGGAGATGGGTCACCCCCTGCCCCATGGGTGCCATGGGGCTGGGTGTCCCCGGTGCCCCACAGGCTGATGTGGGGCTGGGACACCCCCTGCCCCACAGGGCGGTGGGGAGATGGGTCACCCTCTGCCCCATGGGTGCCGTGGGGCTGGGTGTCCCCGGTGCCCCCCCAGCCTGCCGTGGGGCTGGGACACCCCCTGCCCCATGGGGGATGTGGGGCTGGGTGTCCCCGGTGCCCCACAGGCTGATGTGGGGCTGGGACACCCCCTGCCCCACGGGCTGCGATGGGGCCCGGTCACCCCGCTGCCCCCCCAGCCCGCCGCGGGGCCCGGGGACCCCGCCTCGGCACGGCGCCGGACCCCCCCGCCCCCGGGATCCCCCGGATCCCCCGGATCCCCCCCCGATCCCCCCGATCCCCCCCGGATCCCCCCAGATCCCCGCCGCCCCTCACCGCGCTCCGGTCCCGCGCGGGGCGTGGCCTCCCGTCTCCCGCCAGGAAGTCAGGGCGGTTACCCGGGCAACTGGGGGGCGTGGCTTTGGGGTGGGGCGTGGCTTGGACGGCCCGGTTTGGGGGCGTGGCGTGGGGAAGGGGCGTGGTTTGGCCTGGCCGGGGTGGATACGCAGCTTGTGGAGGGGCGTGGCTTTGGATGGGAGGCGTGGCTTGGGGCGATGGGGCGTGGCTTGGGGCGATGGGGCGTGGCTTGGGGCGATTTGGGCGTGCAGGGGGCAATTGGGGGGGCCCTGGGGGCAGTTTCAGAGTGCAGGGGCAGCTCTGGGGGGCACTTGGGGGCCCTGGGGGCAGTTTGGGGGTGCAGGGGCAGCTCGGGGGGACATTTGGGGGTCTGGGGGCAATTGGGGGGGGCCTGGGGGCAGTTTCAGGGGGCAGGGGGCAGCTCGGGGGGGCACTTGGGGGAGCCTGGGGGCAGTTTCAGGGTGCAGGGGGGCAGCTCGGGGGGGGCACTTGGGGGGTCTGGGGGCAGTTTGGGGGGTCTGGGGGCAATTGGGGGGCAGCCTGGGGGCAGTTTCAGAGTGCAGGGGGCAGCTTGGAGGGGCATTTGGGGGTCTGGGGGCAATTTTGGGGTGCAGGGGGCAGCTCTGGGGGGCACTTGGGGGTCCTGGGGGCAGTTTGGGGGTGCAGGGGCGGCTCGGGGGGGCACTTGGGGGGTCTGGGGGCAATTGGGGGGCACTTGGGGCAGTTTGGGGTGCAGGGGCAGCTCGGGGGGGGCTGAGCCCCCCTTTGGGGTGTCCCCCCGTCCCCCCCCCCCCCGACCGCGCGGCCCCGCTCCCCACCTCAGGCTGGGCTCGGGGGGCCCCGCTCAGGGCGGGGGGCAGCGGGGGGCCCCCCCCGGCGCCGGGGCCGCGGCCAGGGGCTGCCCCCGGGGGTCCACGCACCAGCACGGCCCGCGCTTCGGCCCCTGCGAGGCCCGGCACTGCGGGGGACCCCCAAACCGGGCTGGGGGGCTGGGGACACCGAGGCACGGCCCCCCACCCCCAGCCCGGGGAACCGGGGCACCCCGAAACTGGGCTGTATGGGCTGGGGAAACTGAGGCACGGGCCCCCAAACCCCACCCCGGGGGAAACTGAGGCACGGGGGACCCCCAAACTGGGCTTTATGGGCTGGGGAAACTGAGGCACGGCCCCCCCCCTGGGGAAACTGAGGCATGGGGGACCCCCAAACTGGTCTGTATGGGCTGGGGAAACTGAGGCACGGCCCCCCACCCCGGGGGAAACTGGGGCACGGGGAGACCCCGAAACCGGGCTATGGGGGCTGGGGAAACTGAGGCACGGGGGGGTCGTGGACCCTCTCCCCCCCCAGGGGAAACTGAGGCACGGGGGGACCCCAGAACTGGGCTTTATCGACAGGGGAAACTGAGGCACGGGGGGACCCCAGGGTGCTCTAACCCCCCCCCATGGGGAAACTGAGGCACGGGGGGACCCCAGGGTGCTCTAACCCCCCCCCCCCATGGGGAAACTGAGGCACGGGGGGACCCCAGGGTGCTCTAACCCCCCCCCCCATGGGGAAACTGAGGCACGGGGGGACCCCAAAACTGGGTTTCCTGCTCTGGGGAAACTGAGGCACGGCTCCCCTGCCGCCCTGCCGCCCCCGGGGCCGCTCTCCCGGGACCCCCCCCCCGGGCTGGGGGGGGTGTGGGGTGCCCCCCCCCCCCCCGTGGAGCCCCCCCCGCGCCCCCCCACCTGCGTGGGCCGGTAAAAGCCGCGGGGGGTCGCAGTTGGGGAGGAAAATGGCGGCCGCGCTGCGGTAGAGCCCGGCCCGCAGCTCCCGCAGGGCGGCGGCCAGGTGCCCGCGGCAGGGGGCCTGCGGGGGGGTCAGGGGGGCCGCACCCCCCAACCCCCCCCAGCCCGGTACCCCCCCGCACCCCCACCCCATCCCGGTACCCCCCCCCCCCCCGCACCCCCCGAGCCCGGTACCCCCCCGCACCCCCACCCCATCCCGGTACCCCCCCCCCCCCGCACCCCCACCCCAGCCCGGTACCCCGCACCCTACCGACCCCCCCAATCCCGGTACCCCCCCAAACCCCCAACCCCCCCCCCCCGAACCTCCCCCGCACCCCCAAACCCCCAAACCCCCACCCCCCATTCCTGTACCCCCCCCAAACCCCCAAATTCCCCCCATCCCGGTACCCCTCCCGCACCCTCAAACCCCCCCCGGCCCCCCCCGCACCCCAACCCCCCCCATCCCGGTACCCCCGCCGCACCCCCAACCCCCCCCTCCGGCCCCCCCCGCACCCCCAAACCCCCCCCCCCCCGCACCCACCGTCTCCAGCTCCTCCTTGCCCTGGGGCGGGGGCCGGGGGGGGCGGCGTGGCGGGGGGGCCTGGGGGGGGCAGGGCTGAGCCGGGGGGGCCCTGCCCCCCTCCTGCCCCCCGATATGGGGGTCCCCCCCTTTATTGCCCCCCATATGGGGGTCCCGGCCCCCCCCGGGACATGGGGTCCCCCCCAGTTCCAGCCCCCCCGCCCCCCCCGCGATGTGGGGGTCCCCCACTTCCCCGCCCGCTACAGGGACCCCCCCGGGATTCGCCCCCCCCCCCCCGGGGTCTCCCGCAGATCCGGGGGGGCTCGGGGTCCCTCCCCGCTGCCCCCCCCCCCCCCCCGTTGGCGTCCGCCGGCCCCTCCCCGGGGCCACGGGAGGGGTCCCCCGGTACCCGCCCCCCCCGTGCCCCCGTCCCACCCCCGGACTCCCCCGGTCCCTCTCCGGGGGCACGGGGATCCCCCGGTGCCCCCATCCCTCCCGGGACCCCCCTCCCCCGGTGCCCCCATCCCACCCCCGGTGCCCCCTCCCGGTCCCCCCCCGGTGCCGCGGGGATCCCCCGGTGCCCCCATCCCTCCTGGGACCCCCCCCTCTCCCTCCCCCGAGGGCACGGGGATCCCCCGGTGCCCCCATCCCCGTCCCGGGGAGCCCCCCCGGTCCCCCCCCCGGTGCCGCGGGGATCCCCCCGGTGCCCCCAGCCCTCCCCGGTGCCCCCCCTCCCCCGGTGCCCCCGTCCCTCCCGGGACCCCCCCCCGTCGGTGCTACGGAGCTCTCCCGGTGCCCCCATCCCACCCCCCGGTCCCCCCCCGGTGCCGCGGGGATCCCCCGGTGCCCCCAGCCCTCCCGGCCCCCCCCCCTCCCCCGGTGCCCCCGTCCCTCTCCCGGGACCCCCCCCCCCTCGGTGCTACGGGGCTCTCCCGGTGCCCCCGTCCCCCCCCCGTCCCCCCCCCGGTCCCGGTCCCGGTCCCCGCCCCGGGGGCTCCCCCCGGCTCTCACCTGCGGGGGCTCCGGTAGCGGCGGGGCGGGGGCGGAGCGGGCGGCAGAGCCCGGTGCCCCGGAGCAGGGCCCGGAGCGGGGCGCGTTCCCCGGGCCGGGGGCTGCAGCGGAGCCCCCGGGCGCAGCCCGGTGTGTAAACCCCGCACGGCTCCCCGGGGCCGCGGGGCGAGCCCGGCCCCGGCCCCCCGCCACCGGCAACCGGAGCCGCCGCCGCCTCCGCCAGCAGCAGCAGCACCGGCAGCAGCGGCCGGCGGCCCGCCCGCATGGCGGCACCGGCGGGCACCGGAGGGCACCGGGACCGGAGGGCACCGGACCGGTCCCCGCCGCCGCCCGCTCTGCCGGTGCCCGGCCCCGTCGCCGCCCTTAAGTAACGGCGTCCGCCCCCCCCCCCCGCGGTGGGTGCCCCCGGTCCGGGGAGGGGGGGGCACCGGGAGGGGGGGGCACCGGGATGGCGGTCCCGGGCTGCAGCCCCCCGGCACCCCCGGCCCGGGAGCCCCGGAGCCTGCGCCCCCCGGGACCCCCCGGGACCCCGCCCGGACCCCGGCACC
>NW_028121086.1:0-7500 GCF_965183815.1 Platalea leucorodia
TTTAGTTTGGAGCTCCGTAACGGTGTCGATCGTTTGCGCGTCGTGACAGGCCGAGCCCTTCTTAAGAACGTCGCTTTCTTTTTGGAGAGAATTCCGTGGAGCGTCGACGACGTTAACCCTATTAAACGGTGTCGTTAGAGCGGTGCTGTTCTATTACCGTAGCGTTCTACTCATCGATAAGAAACGAATCGACGCAGCCTTTCTTTTGCCACGACGCGATCGCTCTCGCGTCGGAGGGGGAGACCGATCGGTATTTACGCGCGAGCGGTAAACCGTCGGATCCGTGAGTCGATTCGTGAATTCCTTCACGGTAGGGATCGCCCGATAGCCACGAATCCGTACCGCTCCGTCGCCCGCGACCGATCCCCGTGCCGGCGACCGGTTCACGAATCGTTCCTTACCTTCGTGAAACGCGGGCCGGCGCGCGTCGATGCGATCGACAACGAACGGGCAGCGGCAGATCGAGAGGCCTCCCGAGGCCGGGCCCCCCCGCAGGGGTCCGTGTACAGAAGCGCCCGCCCGCCCCGCCTCCTTTTTTATTATCGTTTCTCTCTTTTCCCTTTCTCTTTTTTTCTTTCTTTTTTTTTTTTTTTTTTTTTTTTTTTTTCCCCTTTTACCCCTTAGAACCTTCCTTTATTCTTTTCTCTCGCCGCCCGCCGGGGGCCGCGTTCCCCGCGCCCTCGCTCGCGGCCGCTACCTGATCGGGTCCGTCCCGGCGCGGCCGCGGCGGGGGGTCGCCGGCCTACCTTCCGCGGGGGCTCCGGGCGAAGCTGCTTTCGGCCTGGGGCGGCAAGCCCCTTCCACGTCGCCTCGAGACCTGGCCGGAGCGGAGAAAAACACGGGCCGTCACTCGTTAGCCGGACGGGCCTCTCGCCCGCCCCGGCCCGGCCCGGCCCGGCCCGGCCCAGCCCAGCCCAGCCCAGCCCAGCCGGCGCCGCGATTCCCGGGACGGGCCTCCGTCCCTGAGAAGGCCTCTCCGGGGGCGCGGCCGGGCCTCCGAGGGACGGCGGTCTCGCAGGCCTCTGAGCAAAGTCCTGGCCGGCCACGTGCCCGACAAACGCTCCCCGCGGCCCGGGCCGACTTAGCCGAGCGTCCTCGGAGACGAGGCGCTCTCGCGGCCGCCGCGCCGGAAGATCGGGCCCGCCCGGGGCCGTCTCCCCGCCGCCGGCAAAGGAGCCGTCCCCCCTCGCCTGAGGCCGCCGGGCCCGTCCTCTCGGCGGGACTCACCGCTCCGACGCATCCCGCCGGCGACGGAAACGCCGATGGCCGTCTGTTAGAAGCGCGGCCCGCCTCTCTCTCCGCCGGCCCCGGCCGGGGCCCTGCCGCGCGGTCGCTGGAGCCCGGCCCTGGGGACCCACGTCTCTGCCCGGGCCGAGGCCGGCGGCGGCTGCTTTCCCAGGGACGGCTTCGACCGGCAAGGGCGCGGGCCCGGACACCGACGCCGCCGGCAACGCGGGCTGTAACAGAGAAGGCGGCGTCATCAACAGCGTCGCGAATCTTTTTCGTTTCTTCCCGCGTGCGCGCACCCCAAACTAAACAGGCCCCCGGCGCGGGCACGTGCCCCCCCCGAACCCCCCGCCCCCGGAGAGGCGCCCGGCTCGCCCACAAACGTAACCCCCGGCCCGAACCCCTCGCCCGCCGCTCCACGCGCGTGGGCGCAGGCCCGCGCCCGCCCGCCCGCCCCCCAGACGGGCGCACGTTAGGCACGCGGAGCGCGCGCGCGCGCCTCCCGCTGACGCCGTCGTGCCCCCCCCGCCCCCCCCCCCCCATCCCCCCCGCTAGCCCCCCGGCCCCCCCCCCCCCCCCACCCCCGCCTTCCTACGGCACGTTTGCCGCCCCGGGGAAGGCAGGCGGGAGACTTTAGGACCCAGCGGCATTCCTGCCGGCTCCGTGCCCGGGCGCCAGAGGGGAGTCCCGGGGGCGGGCGGTCTCTCACCCTGGCTGCCGAGTTGCTACCCTGCCCGTGCCCGTGCCCGTGCCCCGGCTCCCGCCTTTCTCTCCCGCTCACTCAGTCAGAAAAAGAGGAGAAAAAACGCAGAAGGGAAGGAAAAAAAAACCCTAACCGACCCAAACAGAAATCTTCTCCGAAAGGAGACGCGGGCCCCCCGCCCCACCCCGTCCCCAGCCTACCTCTGCGCCAGGCTCCCTGCCTGCTCGCCGACCGCTCTCGCCTGCCTCTGCGCCAGCCTCCCTTCCCTGTCGCTGCCGCCGCGGCTGAGCGCAGGACCGTTGGCGCGGCGGGAACCGCTGCCCTTTCCTTGCGGGCAGGGGCCCGGTTGCCGGGCAACGGGGGGACCACCCCCCGACCCCTGCTGCTCCAGGGCGCCGGCGAGTCTGGGGTCGGGGAGGGGCCGCGCCTACCGGGCTGCGGGTCTGCAACTGCAGCGCAGGGAGGGAGGGAGGGGGAGCACACGCACGCGGGCTACGTGCTGGGGCGAGGGGGGGGGGGGGGCAAGGCGTGGGGGGGGGGGGGTGGGGGTGGGGGGGGTGCGTGGGGGGGGGGGGTGCGCGCGCGTGTCTGAGACGCGTATGTCGCGGGGGGCGGGCGCGTCTGCAGGATCGCAGACGTGTGTTTTAATCTATTTATTGTGTTTTAAAAGGTCAGAGTAAAATAAAACGATGGCAAGCGGGGAAAAAAAAAAGGAACAAAACGCACACCCCACCCCACCCCCGCCCCCCCCCCAGCCCCCCCCAAACCCCACACCGCGAAACCAAAAACAAAAGCCGCCGAGCGCCCGGCGGCGCCGGGACCCGGACCCGGCTACGGGCGCCCGGGGTCCTAAAGCCTCCCGGCGGACGGCAAACTCACGCCGGGGAGCCGGGCGGCTCGCGATGGGGGCCGCCGCCTCTACCCGGTCCCCCGCCGGCCAGAGCGTGTGTTCGAGGGGGGCAGACGGAGCGGAGAGGCTGGCCGGGGCGGTGAAGCCGGCCAGCGCGCGGCGGACCACCGGGTCGGGGAAGGGGCGTGCGCGCGTTTGAGTGCGGCGGGTGTTTTTTTTTTTTAAAAAAAAAAAAAAAAGAAATAAAAAATTTAAAAAGTTGTTTATTAATATTTTATTGATGTTTAATCTGGAAAGCGAAGAAGGTCAAATAAGTCTTGCATGAGACAGTACGTTTAAACTTACTGCCTTTTCGTTAGAAGCGCTTAAATCTCGGAAACGGCGGGGGGGGGGGGGGGGGGGAATGACCCGGCCCTCCCCGGCCGGCAGAACCGGGAGAGGGTGGCCTCTGTACCGGATTCCCTTAAATATCGAAAAATTGCACACCCCCCCCCCCCCCGCCTCCGCCGCCGCCCCCCCCCCCCCGCACCCGAACCCGGCCGGGAGAACCGGGTCGCACGGTCCAGCCGGCTCGGGAGCACAGAGCGGCCGGCAGGTCTACCGGGCTCCTCGGGGGCCGACAGGTCTACCCGGCTCCGGCAGCGGCCCGCAGGTCTACCCGTCTCCGGCGCAGGCAGCGGCCGTCAGGTCTACCCGGCTCCGGCGCGCGCGCGGCGGCCGACAGGTCTACCCGGCTCCGGCGCCGGCGGTGGCTGCCAGGTCTACCCGGCTCCGGCGCCGGCAGCGGCCCGCAGGTCTACCCGGCTCCGGCGCCGGCGGCGGCCGCCAGGTCTACCCGGCTCCGGCGCGCGCGCGGCGGCCGACAGGTCTACCCGGCTCCGGCGCCGGCGGCGGCTGCCAGGTCTACCCGGCTCCGGCGCCGGCAGCGGCCCGCAGGTCTACCCGGCTCCGGCGCCGGCGGCGGCCGCCAGGTCTACCCGGCTCCGGCGCGCGCGCGGCGGCCGACAGGTCTACCCGGCTCCGGCGCCGGCAGCGGCTGCCAGGTCTACCCGGCTCCGGCGCCGGCAGCGGCCCGCAGGCCTACCCGGCTCCGGCGCCGGCGGCGGCCGCCAGGTCTACCCGGCTCCGGCGCGCGCGCGCGGCGGCTGCCAGGTCTACCCGGCTCCGGCGCCGGCAGTGGCCGTCAGGTCTACCCGGCTCCGGCGCCGGCGGCGGCCGCCAGGTCTACCCGGCTCCGGCGCCGGCGGCGGCTGCCAGGTCTACCCGGCTCCGGCGCGCGTGCGGCGGCTTCCAGGTCTACCCGGCTCCGGAGACCGGGTCGGCGGCTGTCAGGTCTACCCGGCTCCGGTGCCGGCAGCGGCCCGCAGGCCTACCCGGCTCCGGCGCCGGCAGTGGCCGTCAGGTCTACCCGGCTCCGGCGCCGGCGGCGGCCCGCAGGTCTACCCGGCTCCGGCGCCGGCGGCGGCTGTCAGGTCTACCCGGCTCCGGAGACCGGTTCGGCGGCTGTCAGGTCTACCCGGCTCCGGTGCCGGCAGCGGCCCGCAGGCCTACCCGGCTCCGGCGCCGGCAGTGGCCGTCAGGTCTACCCGGCTCCGGCGCCGGCGGCGGCTGTCAGGTCTACCCGGCTCCGGCGCCGGCGGCGGCCGCCAGGTCTACCCGGCTCCGGCGCCGGCGGCGGCTGCCAGGTCTACCCGGCTCCGGCGCCGGCAGCGGCTGCCAGGTCTACCCGGCTCCGGCGCAGGCAGCGGCTGTCAGGTCTACCCGGCTCCGGCGCGCGTGCGGCGGCTTCCAGGTCTACCCGGCTCCGGAGACCGGGTCGGCGGCTGTCAGGTCTACCCGGCTCCGGCGCGCGTGCGGCGGCTGCCAGGTCTACCCGGCTCCGGGAGCCCGGGTCGGCCGCCAGCGGCGGCCGGCGACCCCGGCCTGTCGCTGCCGGAGCGTCCGTCGGACAGGGCGGCCAGGTCTACCCGGCTCCGGCGGGACTTAGTCGCATTTCCGGGGCTGAGCGGTAGACCTGTTGTCCCCTCCGCTTCCTCGGAGCTGCCGAAGGGGTCGCTGCTCTGTGCTGCCTCCAGTTACGTCATCGTAAAAGTCGGCGTCGCTGGCGCGCCTCCCCGGTGGGCGGAGACGGCCGTCTTGGATCTTTCTGGGGGCGGCGACGTACCGGTCCATACTATAGGAGCGAGCGGTGACTCGTCTCCGGAGCAGGGCTAGCGAGCGGCCGTTGGCAGAGCGGCACGAGAGGGAACGGCAGACCCCTCCGCGGGGATCAAGGGCAAAGACCGGCGGCCGGCGGTGGTCGCCGGCACTCGAACGCGCAAGGCCGGGGAAGGGGGTCCAGCCTCTGCGGCGCTTTCTCCTCCCCGGTCCCGCACGGGGCCCGATGATGATGCGAGCTTACTGCCGGCATATGGCGGAAGCAGACGACCGGGGGTTTCGAGCCTGCCGCGGCTTGCCCCGGCTCCGGAGGGCCCAGTGGTGTGGCATGGGCGAGGCTGGCGGCACCTCGCCCTTTTTCTCCGGCCCTAAGCCGGGGCCCGCGAAGCGGGCGCAGAGAGCGGCGGCCGGTCGCGGTGGCCGGCAGCCGAACGCAGACGGCCGGGGGTTTCGAGCCTGCCGCGGCTTTCCCCGGCCCCCGAGAGCCCGAGGACGGCGCGGGCGGAGGCGGCGGCGCCTCGCCCTCCTTTTGCCGGCACGAGCCATACGTGGGCGGCCCGTGGTGTCTGGCTTGCCCTGGCTTCTCGGAGCGCCGGAGGGCTCGGTGAAGGGACTGCGTAGCACGGGCGAGGTGGCGGCGCCTCGCCCTTTTTTTTCTGCCGGCCCTAAGCCGGGGCCCGCGAAGCGGGCGCAGAGAGCGGCGGCCGGTCGCGGTGGCCGGCAGCCGAACGCAGACGGCCGGGGGTTTCGAGCCTGCCGCGGCTTTCCCCGGCCCCCGAGAGCCCGAGGACGGCGCGGGCGGAGGCGGCGGCGCCTCGCCCTCCTTTTGCCGGCACGAGCCATACGTGGGCGGCCCGTGGTGTCTGGCTTGCCCTGGCTTCTCGGAGCGCCGGAGGGCTCGGTGAAGGGACTGCGTAGCACGGGCGAGGTGGCGGCGCCTCGCCCTTTTTTTTCCGCCGGCCCTAAGCCGGGGCCCGCGAAGCGGGCCGAGAGCGGCGGACCGGTCGCGGTGGCCGGCAGCCGAACGCAGACGGCCGGGGCTGTCAAGCCTTCCTGGCGTCGTTTGTTTTTTTTTTTTTCCCCGGGGGAAGCGGTTCCCTGCGGGATGGGCAAAGACTGGCGGCCGGCGGCGGTCGCCAGCACTCTCGAACGCTGGAAGACCGGGGGACTTGAGCTAGCCGCAGCTTTCCCCCGGTCCCGTTGACCTCAGTGAAGGGAATCGTCTGGAGCGGGTGGCCGGCGGCACCTCCCGCTCCCCCGTTATTACCGATCCAGACCCCCAGGCAGCGCCCGCTGAGGCGTCCCCAGGCACGTCGGAGAGGCTCCGCGGCGGGCCGGCTCTGCCGGTGTTCAGGCCGTCGGAGCACCTCTCGCGGACGTTGCCCGCTCGCCCGCACGCAGAGCCCCGCGTCTGCCGCCCACCCCCGGGTGGCGGCGGGGCGCGCGCGGCCGTCGCTGTCCCAGGAACCGTGGCCGTGGGGCCTCCGCTGCCTTGCCGGCATCGTCAAGGCGCCTCGGGCGCGTCGGAGAGGCTCCACGGTCGGGCCGGCTCTGCCGGTGTTAAGGCCGTCGGGGCGGCTCTCAGCCGACGCTGCCCTCCCGCCCGCACGCAGGGCCCCGCGTCCGCCGCCCACCCCCGGGTGGCGGCGGGGCGCGCGCGGCCGTCGCTGTCCCAGGAACCGTGGCCGTGGGGCCTCCGCTGCCTTGCCGGCATCGTCAAGGCGCCTCGGGCGCGTCGGAGAGGCTCCACGGTCGGGCCGGCTCTGCCGGTGTTAAGGCCGTCGGGGCGGCTCTCAGCCGACGCTGCCCTCCCGCCCGCACGCAGGGCCCCGCGTCCGCCGCCCACCCCCGGGTGGCGGCGGGGCGCGCGCGGCCGTCGCTGTCCCAGGAACCGTGGCCGTGGGGCCTCCGCTGCCTTGCCGGCATCGTCAAGGCGCCTCGGGCGCGTCGGAGAGGCTCCACGGTCGGGCCGGCTCTGCCGGTGTTAAGGCCGTCGGGGCGGCTCTCAGCCGACGCTGCCCTCCCGCCCGCACGCAGGGCCCCGCGTCCGCCGCCCACCCCCGGGTGGCGGCGGGGCGCGCGCGGCCGTCGCTGTCCCAGGAACCGTGGCCGTGGGGCCTCCGCTGCCTTGCCGGCATCGTCAAGGCGCCTCGGGCGCGTCGGAGAGGCTCCACGGTCGGGCCGGCTCTGCCGGTGTTAAGGCCGTCGGGGCGGCTCTCAGCCGACGCTGCCCTCCCGCCCGCACGCAGGGCCCCGCGTCCGCCGCCCACCCCCGGGTGGCGGCGGGGCGCGCGCGGCCGTCGCTGTCCCAGGAACCGTGGCCGTGGGGCCTCCGCTGCCTTGCCGGCATCGTCAAGGCGCCTCGGGCGCGTCGGAGAGGCTCCACGGTCGGGCCGGCTCTGCCGGTGTTAAGGCCGTCGGGGCGGCTCTCAGCCGACGCTGCCCTCCCGCCCGCACGCAGGGCCCCGCGTCCGCCGCCCACCCCCGGGTGGCGGCGGGGCGCGCGCGGCCGTCGCTGTCCCAGGAACCGTGGCCGTGGGGCCTCCGCTGCCTTGCCGGCATC
>NW_028121086.1:20000-27500 GCF_965183815.1 Platalea leucorodia
AATATATTTAATGATATATTTGATTAATACATTTAATAATATTTATATTGATATAATAATAATATTTATATAACAATATTATAATATCATGTAATAATATCATATACTCAATATAAATATTAAATATATTAATATTTAGTATTATAAATATTAAGTATATTAAATATTATAGTATATATTATATAATTGAATATAATATTCCTATAATAATAATATTTATACTTTGATAATATTATATTATTATTTAATAACAATAATATAAATTATTATTATTTATTGTTATAAATTAAACAATAATTGTAAATTATAAATTTTCTCCATTTATTATTAGATCATTAAAATTAACAAATTATTAAATGATATTTAACTTATTAATTTATTATTAATTGTTATTATTATTAAATATTATTAAATATCATCATTATTAAATATTATTAATTAAAATGAAGGAATCGTTAATATGCAGTTTATTTAACGTGTTAATTTGTTGTTATTAATTTATGTATTAATCGATTGTTTTACCGTTCCGGTTTCGGTCTTTATTAATTTATTCGTTCGGAAAGGCTTAAAATTCATCCCGAATCGCAGTACGAAAGAGAATCACGCGAGCGTTCTTACCTTCTGGCGCTTCTCCTGATGGAATTCCATGGATCGTTTGGAATCGTGAAATAATTCAGTATTAGTAAACGTTATTCGTCGTAGCAGCGTTAGGATCAGCGCTAACGCTACGAAAAACCTCCTTTTTTCGCTTGTCGTTCTAAAAGCACTACACGTTATTCAATAGGACGACTATCACGAATAATAACTTATTCATCGCTTTCGAATGACGTACCTTATGCACGATTAGTCTTTTATGCGCGATTAGTCTTTTATTCGTTACCGATTCGCCGTTCACAAAACCGTTGAGTATTGGCACGCAGAATATCAAAAGCAAGTCACGCTAGTGCTAATAACACGTCGTGAGTTTATCCTCACGAGAGGATGATGACGACGCTGCTACGACTACCGCCACCGCCGCCGCCGCCGCTAACAAGAATAACAACAGTAGCAATAAATAACGTTCGCGATGATCTTTTCCGAGTAAACAAGAAGTCCCCGACGCCAGTAACGTCGCTATTACTACTCACCGTGCTCACGGTACGGTAGAATTTTTATTTTTTTTACCGCTAGAGAATTAGATTTGGTATGACTTACGTTGGAGTAGTTTCCGGTGGTTTTGGTGGGGTTTTTTGGGGTTTTCATTTTTAGTTTGGAGCTCCGTAACGGTGTCGATCGTTTGCGCGTCGTGACAGGCCGAGCCCTTCTTAAGAACGTCGCTTTCTTTTTGGAGAGAATTCCGTGGAGCGTCGACGACGTTAACCCTATTAAACGGTGTCGTTAGAGCGGTGCTGTTCTATTACCGTAGCGTTCTACTCATCGATAAGAAACGAATCGACGCAGCCTTTCTTTTGCCACGACGCGATCGCTCTCGCGTCGGAGGGGGAGACCGATCGGTATTTACGCGCGAGCGGTAAACCGTCGGATCCGTGAGTCGATTCGTGAATTCCTTCACGGTAGGGATCGCCCGATAGCCACGAATCCGTACCGCTCCGTCGCCCGCGACCGATCCCCGTGCCGGCGACCGGTTCACGAATCGTTCCTTACCTTCGTGAAACGCGGGCCGGCGCGCGTCGATGCGATCGACAACGAACGGGCAGCGGCAGATCGAGAGGCCTCCCGAGGCCGGGCCCCCCCGCAGGGGTCCGTGTACAGAAGCGCCCGCCCGCCCCGCCTCCTTTTTTATTATCGTTTCTCTCTTTTCCCTTTCTCTTTTTTTCTTTCTTTTTTTTTTTTTTTTTTTTTTTTTTTTTCCCCTTTTACCCCTTAGAACCTTCCTTTATTCTTTTCTCTCGCCGCCCGCCGGGGGCCGCGTTCCCCGCGCCCTCGCTCGCGGCCGCTACCTGATCGGGTCCGTCCCGGCGCGGCCGCGGCGGGGGGTCGCCGGCCTACCTTCCGCGGGGGCTCCGGGCGAAGCTGCTTTCGGCCTGGGGCGGCAAGCCCCTTCCACGTCGCCTCGAGACCTGGCCGGAGCGGAGAAAAACACGGGCCGTCACTCGTTAGCCGGACGGGCCTCTCGCCCGCCCCGGCCCGGCCCGGCCCGGCCCGGCCCAGCCCAGCCCAGCCCAGCCCAGCCGGCGCCGCGATTCCCGGGACGGGCCTCCGTCCCTGAGAAGGCCTCTCCGGGGGCGCGGCCGGGCCTCCGAGGGACGGCGGTCTCGCAGGCCTCTGAGCAAAGTCCTGGCCGGCCACGTGCCCGACAAACGCTCCCCGCGGCCCGGGCCGACTTAGCCGAGCGTCCTCGGAGACGAGGCGCTCTCGCGGCCGCCGCGCCGGAAGATCGGGCCCGCCCGGGGCCGTCTCCCCGCCGCCGGCAAAGGAGCCGTCCCCCCTCGCCTGAGGCCGCCGGGCCCGTCCTCTCGGCGGGACTCACCGCTCCGACGCATCCCGCCGGCGACGGAAACGCCGATGGCCGTCTGTTAGAAGCGCGGCCCGCCTCTCTCTCCGCCGGCCCCGGCCGGGGCCCTGCCGCGCGGTCGCTGGAGCCCGGCCCTGGGGACCCACGTCTCTGCCCGGGCCGAGGCCGGCGGCGGCTGCTTTCCCAGGGACGGCTTCGACCGGCAAGGGCGCGGGCCCGGACACCGACGCCGCCGGCAACGCGGGCTGTAACAGAGAAGGCGGCGTCATCAACAGCGTCGCGAATCTTTTTCGTTTCTTCCCGCGTGCGCGCACCCCAAACTAAACAGGCCCCCGGCGCGGGCACGTGCCCCCCCCGAACCCCCCGCCCCCGGAGAGGCGCCCGGCTCGCCCACAAACGTAACCCCCGGCCCGAACCCCTCGCCCGCCGCTCCACGCGCGTGGGCGCAGGCCCGCGCCCGCCCGCCCGCCCCCCAGACGGGCGCACGTTAGGCACGCGGAGCGCGCGCGCGCGCCTCCCGCTGACGCCGTCGTGCCCCCCCCGCCCCCCCCCCCCCATCCCCCCCGCTAGCCCCCCGGCCCCCCCCCCCCCCCCACCCCCGCCTTCCTACGGCACGTTTGCCGCCCCGGGGAAGGCAGGCGGGAGACTTTAGGACCCAGCGGCATTCCTGCCGGCTCCGTGCCCGGGCGCCAGAGGGGAGTCCCGGGGGCGGGCGGTCTCTCACCCTGGCTGCCGAGTTGCTACCCTGCCCGTGCCCGTGCCCGTGCCCCGGCTCCCGCCTTTCTCTCCCGCTCACTCAGTCAGAAAAAGAGGAGAAAAAACGCAGAAGGGAAGGAAAAAAAAACCCTAACCGACCCAAACAGAAATCTTCTCCGAAAGGAGACGCGGGCCCCCCGCCCCACCCCGTCCCCAGCCTACCTCTGCGCCAGGCTCCCTGCCTGCTCGCCGACCGCTCTCGCCTGCCTCTGCGCCAGCCTCCCTTCCCTGTCGCTGCCGCCGCGGCTGAGCGCAGGACCGTTGGCGCGGCGGGAACCGCTGCCCTTTCCTTGCGGGCAGGGGCCCGGTTGCCGGGCAACGGGGGGACCACCCCCCGACCCCTGCTGCTCCAGGGCGCCGGCGAGTCTGGGGTCGGGGAGGGGCCGCGCCTACCGGGCTGCGGGTCTGCAACTGCAGCGCAGGGAGGGAGGGAGGGGGAGCACACGCACGCGGGCTACGTGCTGGGGCGAGGGGGGGGGGGGGGCAAGGCGTGGGGGGGGGGGGGTGGGGGTGGGGGGGGTGCGTGGGGGGGGGGGGTGCGCGCGCGTGTCTGAGACGCGTATGTCGCGGGGGGCGGGCGCGTCTGCAGGATCGCAGACGTGTGTTTTAATCTATTTATTGTGTTTTAAAAGGTCAGAGTAAAATAAAACGATGGCAAGCGGGGAAAAAAAAAAGGAACAAAACGCACACCCCACCCCACCCCCGCCCCCCCCCCAGCCCCCCCCAAACCCCACACCGCGAAACCAAAAACAAAAGCCGCCGAGCGCCCGGCGGCGCCGGGACCCGGACCCGGCTACGGGCGCCCGGGGTCCTAAAGCCTCCCGGCGGACGGCAAACTCACGCCGGGGAGCCGGGCGGCTCGCGATGGGGGCCGCCGCCTCTACCCGGTCCCCCGCCGGCCAGAGCGTGTGTTCGAGGGGGGCAGACGGAGCGGAGAGGCTGGCCGGGGCGGTGAAGCCGGCCAGCGCGCGGCGGACCACCGGGTCGGGGAAGGGGCGTGCGCGCGTTTGAGTGCGGCGGGTGTTTTTTTTTTTTAAAAAAAAAAAAAAAAGAAATAAAAAATTTAAAAAGTTGTTTATTAATATTTTATTGATGTTTAATCTGGAAAGCGAAGAAGGTCAAATAAGTCTTGCATGAGACAGTACGTTTAAACTTACTGCCTTTTCGTTAGAAGCGCTTAAATCTCGGAAACGGCGGGGGGGGGGGGGGGGGGGAATGACCCGGCCCTCCCCGGCCGGCAGAACCGGGAGAGGGTGGCCTCTGTACCGGATTCCCTTAAATATCGAAAAATTGCACACCCCCCCCCCCCCCGCCTCCGCCGCCGCCCCCCCCCCCCCGCACCCGAACCCGGCCGGGAGAACCGGGTCGCACGGTCCAGCCGGCTCGGGAGCACAGAGCGGCCGGCAGGTCTACCGGGCTCCTCGGGGGCCGACAGGTCTACCCGGCTCCGGCAGCGGCCCGCAGGTCTACCCGTCTCCGGCGCAGGCAGCGGCCGTCAGGTCTACCCGGCTCCGGCGCGCGCGCGGCGGCCGACAGGTCTACCCGGCTCCGGCGCCGGCGGTGGCTGCCAGGTCTACCCGGCTCCGGCGCCGGCAGCGGCCCGCAGGTCTACCCGGCTCCGGCGCCGGCGGCGGCCGCCAGGTCTACCCGGCTCCGGCGCGCGCGCGGCGGCCGACAGGTCTACCCGGCTCCGGCGCCGGCGGCGGCTGCCAGGTCTACCCGGCTCCGGCGCCGGCAGCGGCCCGCAGGTCTACCCGGCTCCGGCGCCGGCGGCGGCCGCCAGGTCTACCCGGCTCCGGCGCGCGCGCGGCGGCCGACAGGTCTACCCGGCTCCGGCGCCGGCAGCGGCTGCCAGGTCTACCCGGCTCCGGCGCCGGCAGCGGCCCGCAGGCCTACCCGGCTCCGGCGCCGGCGGCGGCCGCCAGGTCTACCCGGCTCCGGCGCGCGCGCGCGGCGGCTGCCAGGTCTACCCGGCTCCGGCGCCGGCAGTGGCCGTCAGGTCTACCCGGCTCCGGCGCCGGCGGCGGCCGCCAGGTCTACCCGGCTCCGGCGCCGGCGGCGGCTGCCAGGTCTACCCGGCTCCGGCGCGCGTGCGGCGGCTTCCAGGTCTACCCGGCTCCGGAGACCGGGTCGGCGGCTGTCAGGTCTACCCGGCTCCGGTGCCGGCAGCGGCCCGCAGGCCTACCCGGCTCCGGCGCCGGCAGTGGCCGTCAGGTCTACCCGGCTCCGGCGCCGGCGGCGGCCCGCAGGTCTACCCGGCTCCGGCGCCGGCGGCGGCTGTCAGGTCTACCCGGCTCCGGAGACCGGTTCGGCGGCTGTCAGGTCTACCCGGCTCCGGTGCCGGCAGCGGCCCGCAGGCCTACCCGGCTCCGGCGCCGGCAGTGGCCGTCAGGTCTACCCGGCTCCGGCGCCGGCGGCGGCTGTCAGGTCTACCCGGCTCCGGCGCCGGCGGCGGCCGCCAGGTCTACCCGGCTCCGGCGCCGGCGGCGGCTGCCAGGTCTACCCGGCTCCGGCGCCGGCAGCGGCTGCCAGGTCTACCCGGCTCCGGCGCAGGCAGCGGCTGTCAGGTCTACCCGGCTCCGGCGCGCGTGCGGCGGCTTCCAGGTCTACCCGGCTCCGGAGACCGGGTCGGCGGCTGTCAGGTCTACCCGGCTCCGGCGCGCGTGCGGCGGCTGCCAGGTCTACCCGGCTCCGGGAGCCCGGGTCGGCCGCCAGCGGCGGCCGGCGACCCCGGCCTGTCGCTGCCGGAGCGTCCGTCGGACAGGGCGGCCAGGTCTACCCGGCTCCGGCGGGACTTAGTCGCATTTCCGGGGCTGAGC
Source organism: Platalea leucorodia (assembly GCF_965183815.1). Lineage (NCBI taxonomy): Eukaryota > Metazoa > Chordata > Aves > Pelecaniformes > Threskiornithidae > Platalea > Platalea leucorodia. Next base: position 26,031 of record NW_028121086.1, read on the forward strand.
GGTAGACCTGTTGTCCCCTCCGCTTCCTCGGAGCTGCCGAAGGGGTCGCTGCTCTGTGCTGCCTCCAGTTACGTCATCGTAAAAGTCGGCGTCGCTGGCGCGCCTCCCCGGTGGGCGGAGACGGCCGTCTTGGATCTTTCTGGGGGCGGCGACGTACCGGTCCATACTATAGGAGCGAGCGGTGACTCGTCTCCGGAGCAGGGCTAGCGAGCGGCCGTTGGCAGAGCGGCACGAGAGGGAACGGCAGACCCCTCCGCGGGGATCAAGGGCAAAGACCGGCGGCCGGCGGTGGTCGCCGGCACTCGAACGCGCAAGGCCGGGGAAGGGGGTCCAGCCTCTGCGGCGCTTTCTCCTCCCCGGTCCCGCACGGGGCCCGATGATGATGCGAGCTTACTGCCGGCATATGGCGGAAGCAGACGACCGGGGGTTTCGAGCCTGCCGCGGCTTGCCCCGGCTCCGGAGGGCCCAGTGGTGTGGCATGGGCGAGGCTGGCGGCACCTCGCCCTTTTTCTCCGGCCCTAAGCCGGGGCCCGCGAAGCGGGCGCAGAGAGCGGCGGCCGGTCGCGGTGGCCGGCAGCCGAACGCAGACGGCCGGGGGTTTCGAGCCTGCCGCGGCTTTCCCCGGCCCCCGAGAGCCCGAGGACGGCGCGGGCGGAGGCGGCGGCGCCTCGCCCTCCTTTTGCCGGCACGAGCCATACGTGGGCGGCCCGTGGTGTCTGGCTTGCCCTGGCTTCTCGGAGCGCCGGAGGGCTCGGTGAAGGGACTGCGTAGCACGGGCGAGGTGGCGGCGCCTCGCCCTTTTTTTTCTGCCGGCCCTAAGCCGGGGCCCGCGAAGCGGGCGCAGAGAGCGGCGGCCGGTCGCGGTGGCCGGCAGCCGAACGCAGACGGCCGGGGGTTTCGAGCCTGCCGCGGCTTTCCCCGGCCCCCGAGAGCCCGAGGACGGCGCGGGCGGAGGCGGCGGCGCCTCGCCCTCCTTTTGCCGGCACGAGCCATACGTGGGCGGCCCGTGGTGTCTGGCTTGCCCTGGCTTCTCGGAGCGCCGGAGGGCTCGGTGAAGGGACTGCGTAGCACGGGCGAGGTGGCGGCGCCTCGCCCTTTTTTTTCCGCCGGCCCTAAGCCGGGGCCCGCGAAGCGGGCCGAGAGCGGCGGACCGGTCGCGGTGGCCGGCAGCCGAACGCAGACGGCCGGGGCTGTCAAGCCTTCCTGGCGTCGTTTGTTTTTTTTTTTTTCCCCGGGGGAAGCGGTTCCCTGCGGGATGGGCAAAGACTGGCGGCCGGCGGCGGTCGCCAGCACTCTCGAACGCTGGAAGACCGGGGGACTTGAGCTAGCCGCAGCTTTCCCCCGGTCCCGTTGACCTCAGTGAAGGGAATCGTCTGGAGCGGGTGGCCGGCGGCACCTCCCGCTCCCCCGTTATTACCGATCCAGACCCCCAGGCAGCGCCCGCTGAGGCGTCCCCAGGCACGTCGGAGA
>NW_028121086.1:32500-34214 GCF_965183815.1 Platalea leucorodia
GCTCCCGCGCGAGCCGTGTGCGTTGCGGGGAGGGAGGGGTCCCGGCACTGCCCCTCCCGGAGGCGCTCTCCTCCGTCTCGCCGGCCGACGGCCCGCCGCTGCCGCCGCCGCCGCCGCCTCCGCCGCTTCCCTCCGACGTTGCGCGCGCGCGCGCGTCGCCCGGTCGGCGGGGACCGCCGCGTCCCCGCCGCCACCCCGCTCCTCGCCTCCGCTGGCGCCCGCCGCCGGCCGGCGTCCGCCCCCCCGGGGACCGACCCCCGTCCCGCCTGCCTCGCCCGACGGCGGTCCGCTGCCGCCGCCGGGGAGGTGCGGGGGGGGCGCGCGGGCTCCCCTGCCCCGGGGAGGCAAAGAGGGCGCCGCGCCCGGTCAGAGCGCGGGCGGCAGCCGCGCGGGAAGCGGGGGCTGCCGGCGCGGGGCGTGACGAGCCCCGCCGGCCGAGCCCCCGCGCGCGGGCTGGAGGAGGAAGCGGCGAGCGGCGACGAGGGCTGGGGGCGGTAGGTGCGAGCCGGCGAGGGACGAGCGAGAGGGCCTTCGGGGCCGGGGGGGGCGTCCCCCCCGGCCCCCCCCGCAGCGGGGCGGGCTGCTGCGGAAGCAGCCTGCCGGGCCGGCCGGCCGCGCAGGGCCGAGGCCTCCGGGCGTTCCGGGCTGGCGCGCGGCGCCGTCGGGCACGGCGTCGGCGTCGGGGCCCCCCCCCCGCGCCTCCCCGCGTGGGGAGCCGGGGGGAGCTCCGCCGCCGGCGTCGCCGCCCCTTGGGTGGGCGAGGTCCCCGCCGGGTCGCGTCCCGCGCGAGCGGGCGGCCCGAGCCACGGCTCTCCTCTCGGGCGCAGCGCCGGGCTACTGAGGGAAACCCCGGGCCCCGGGCAGGAGGACGAGGCGGTGGCGGCGGACGTCGGGCGCGCCCCCGCGGGCGGACGCTCTCCCGAGGGCGGCAGCGGGAGAGGCACCCCCGCGGGGCCCTTCAGGTCGTTTCCCTCGCCCCAGGGCCAGGTACCTAGCGTCCGCGCTTCAGCGGCCCTCCCTCGGCCAGCCCCGGGGGTCGAAGGCCGCGGAGCCGGGCGGAGGTTTAAAGACTCGGGCGGCTCGATGCGACCCGGGGGTCGGCCGGGCGGCGCTACCTCCAGGGGCGGGAGTTGCTCCCGCGAAGCCCCTGCGCTGGCCGCCGCCCGCGCTCGTCCCGCGGGCAGCCGTGCCGGGGAGGGGTCCCCACTGCCCCCCCCACCCCGCGGTCCGGTCTCGGCGGAGAGACCCGCGGCGCGGTCGGCCGTGGCCGGCCTGCCCGCCTCGAAACGGGCGACCCCGGCGGGAGCGCGGGCTCCGCGCCGGGGCGGCGAGTCCCCGCGGTGGGGGCTCGCCGGGCGGCGCCCCCCCCACCGGGGCCGCCGCGCCTCCGTCGCAGCGCTGCGCCGCGCTGCGCTCCCGCTCCCTCCCCGCCCCGGCGAGCCCTCGGCGGTCTCCCGCCGCCGGCCGCCGGCGAGGGCGGCACCCCGGCCGAGCGGCGGCGTCGTCGCTCGGCGTAGTCGGCCGGCCGGCCGGAGGGCGCCCGCCGCCGGCCGCGGCCGTCCCGGCCCGGGCCCCGCCCGTCGCTTCCCCGCCGCCTTTCCCGGCCGTGCCGGGCGGGCGGGCGGGCGGGCGGGGGCGTCCCACTCCCGTTCTCCGCGTGGAAACGGGGAGAGCGGGCGCCGCCCCCTGTGCCTTAGCTCCGTCCGCCTTCCGC
>NW_028121085.1:0-34045 GCF_965183815.1 Platalea leucorodia
ACTTAATTTCTTTACTTTTATTCCTCTCCTTCGTTCTTGCTTGACAAGACAGCTATAACTTAACAGAATTTAGCCCTTGACATGAAGTTTTTAGAACAATGGTTTTTCTCTCATTCCTAGCTCTTTGTTATCATTTCATGGTAACACCTCTTAGACAATATTGCCCCTAATTCATTTCTGCTCTCTTTCATCCTTATTCCAAGTGTGTGCGAGAGGAGTTTATTTTTTTATCAAAAAGATGTCGAGGGACAGATCCCAAACTGGTGAAAGCACAAAACAGGCCAAAGATTTATGAGATGGACACTGATACAACACCATTATCTTCCTTTTGGATATCTGAAGACCTCATCCCTCAGCAGCATGCCTGGAAGGTCTCAAGTCCCTCCACCTGCCCTGTAGGTCAGCACTGAAGGTGAAATCACTGTGGTCAGAGGTGGTGTTTTGATTCTCTTCTCAGCCTAAAGCATCACCTGGGTCAGGAGATATTCCAGGACACCTCAAGGGGCATCATGCTCCTCTGGACCCAAAAGTGGAATCTCAGGTGTCATGGCATACCAATACTTGTGTTCAGGGACCTGCTCAAAACACCCATCTCCTTTTTGCTTGAGTTTGCTCAAGTAACCCTTGAGTTGATTCCCATCCACTGCTGGTTGTCCTCCTCCACAGGAAGAGAACACAGGGGGCATCCCCCATCCTCATCCTCTCTGCCTGTCTCTCCAGCAGAGCCTGTATTCCTCCACTGCAGAACCCCATGTGAGCAAGCTGTCCCACCACATCTCATTTCATCCAAAGCCGTCACAGTTGTGTGACAAGCCACGGGGCTCCAGCTCCTCCTGCCTCTGATCCACCTCCTCCTAGCTCTGATCCACCTCCTCCTCCACAGCTCAGCTGTGGCACCAGGGTGGAGTGCAGACTTCGAACAGGGAAACCTGAGCAGTGACCCTGACCAGAAGACCATTGGACAGCGAGCTGTGCTGCGCTGCACGTACAGCCTGGCCTTCACGCCTGTGCCGTGCAGAACGGAGCCTTTGGCCGCAGGACAACTTCAACAACTCATTGTCACAGAGGAGCCTGCAGGCAGCTCCCACTCAGTACTGCCCTTACACCTCCTGCCTGGCCTTGCCTGTATCTAACAGTGCAGCAAGGAATTCTCATGAGAACATCGTTTCTGTTAGACTGTAGAGATGATGGAAAGAGCTCTTCTTTTGTAATAAATGCCTGCAGTAGCTTGAATGATTAAAAGAGGGGAATGGCTTCTATGGGTGGGGTGCGCATGGCATGCTGTGTGTGGGTCAGAGGCCTGTTCAATGCCACACCAGCTGGGGTTCCCACCATCTAAAAGGGACCTAAGATGATCTGCATGATTCTCTCTTCATAGTGTTAGTGCTTATGAACAGCATGTTAAATGATAGCTCACAGAGTCTGGCTGCCTTTCTTACTCGAATTACAATGAACCAGCAGTGAAAAACACTCTCTTGGCACCCTTGCGTGCAGCCCCTCCAGTCCCATGGACTGGTAAGGGTGCAGTTTGCTCAAGGAACCCCTGGTTTGATCCCCATCCACTGCTGGTTGCCCTCCTCCAGTGTCCTGCCTCAAAGCACCGAGGCCAGGGAGACCTCGCTGGCGGTTGCTGAGGCAAAGAGGATGTAGAGTATCTCAGATCTATCCACACCTACTCTTACTAAATTTAGCAGTGGTCTCACAGTATTTCTGACTCTTCCTTAGCTCTTCCTGAAGTAGCAACAGCTCATCTTAATGCCCTTGGATTCCCTTTGGAGTTTCAATTAAGTTTTGAGATGAACCACGTCAGTGCTTGGATTATGCTGTCCTTGAAGACAAGATGTATCCAGGCACGCTGTTAACATGATTGGCCTGTTCCTTGATCGAATCACCAAGGGAGTGAGTAAAGACCCCGGTGCAGGGTGCTTTGTGTTCATGCAATGCAGGCAGCTGTTGTGTAGAGAAGGGACAGACCTTGCTTCTCTGATGGCACCTGATGGCTGATGCCTCTGACTGATGGCATCAGCCAATGGCACACAGGCACCAAATCCCACTTGCTGCGATGCCGTCAGGGGTGTCTGTCACACACCCGCCCTGAATGGGAATTGCTTTCCTGTAGATGCTGTGCTGTCGCTGCCGGCCCTGGCGTCTCAGGTTGCTCTGTGGGCCTGGGTTTGAAAATTAAATTGAGTCGACACCCGGAATTCTGTAAGGTAATGTGGGGATGAACATGAGGCAACTGCCAACACAGTGAGTGGAGGCCTAGTAAATACAGCTCCTGGAGAAGAGAAAGAGAGAGCCTGAACTCTCCCTATGGCACATGACTCCATTCCATCATAGGAATACCTCCATAGGCCACCCTGAACATAATGAGTAGGGAGAGGTTCAGTTGCCCTTAATTTGGGCATCAGCTGTCATTTTAGTTGTTCAAAGGAAACTCCCAAGAACCTCCAAGAAGATGCTGTCAGTCAAGGTGGTTGTGGTCTGATATTGTCCTGTCTCTACATCTGCCTGCACCTATCTTCAGTCTCTTTCTATAGCCTGCACCTATCTTTGACCACCTCTAGCACCTCAACTGTGACCACACATTTGCACCTGAACAGCTCACTCCTGGCCTCCACCACCATTAATTACCATGGGAGCTGAGGCAAGGAGCTCACACGCAGGTGCCTCTTTAATGCCCACCTGAAGAGAGGCAAGAGGAATCCCACCTCCTGTGGGTTGGTGGTGTGCATGGGAGGGAGCAGAGTCCCCTGCCAGCCCCAGGACTACAAACCATGGAGAGGATGCCTTGCCTGCCTCAGTTGCATCCCTTCCCTCAGCAGGGGTAAAGGAGAGCCCTGTCTCATGTCCTGTCTAATGATGGGCCAAGAAAAGTTGATATTTGCACCTAACTGTCTCTCAGCAGGGAAATGACACTGCTGGAAAGAAGCGTCTCTCCCCAGCTGAGGGAGGGCACATCAGCAATTGCTTCAGCCTGTTTCACAGCAGGTTCCCCTGGAGCCCCAGGGACAAATCAAGGGAGCCCAGAGGGGGTAGAGAAATTGCCACCTTGGGCTGGTCCTCTGCTGCTGAGCTGGGATGGGCTCCTGGGACACAGGGAGCTCATGGGAAGCAGGCAGAGCTGCAGGGAGACAGCTCTGCCCAGGAGCAGCAGCTCTGCAAAGCGCAGCAGGGCTGAGGGCACTGCCTGCAGGCACCAAGGGGAGAGGAGCAGGGCAGGGAGAGCTTAAAGGCAGTCTGGGAGGTAAGGAAAGTTGAGAGCTCACTGGGGGAGAAATCTTCACAGCCCTCTACATGGTAAGTACCTTCATGAAGGGCAGTGTATCTGCAGCTGGTGGAAAGATCTCCAAAAGCTGGCGCATCCCACAGTCAGGAGGACTGCCCCAGCTTCTCTAGTGTAGAGGAGAAGGACGTGCTGCACAGCAGGGCTTCCCTGCTGCACCCTCAGAGGGACAGGGCATCACAGCTGCCTTCTCCCGGGGACAGCTGCAGGGGGTGAATGTTTGTGTGCAGCCAGGGGTGCAGCAGACACACAGAAGGTCAAGGCAGAGTTTGCTATAAAGAGATTTCCCGAGCCTGTGTTTTCAGTGCCCTACTCTGAGGGCAGGGAACAGGAGCAGGGGTGGGGCCGGGGAAGGGAAAGAGAAATAGAAAAGGACCTGTCAAGTTTGGACAAGTCATTGAGACTCCTGAGCTGTAACTTGGAGTGGCCAGTAGGTCATCTAACAGCCTCCTAAAGTGCCTTCAGCCCCTCCTCTGCCTAGGGACAGCACCAGCATCACCTCTGCTGCACCATCAGGGCTGTTCTGACCTGCCCTTCTGAACCTCCCAACAGGAACATGTGCCCAGCCAGTGCCCTGCAAACAGGCAGGTTTCTGTAGGGCCAAGGGGAGTGCACAGAGGTTGGCATGGGGTCTGTGAGCACTGACAGGGAAAAGACATGGCACAGGGAATCACTTCCCAGGAGGAAAATCTCCAGGCAGCAGGGTTACGATCAGGGAATGAGAGGAAACTTACTTAAAAGAGCAATGTTGTGGGAGGGAGAATTCAGAAAGCTCTGTATCATCCCCTCCAATGCAGACGCCTTCCTCTGAGCAAGCCCCCTTGCCTCCTCTCCCACCCACCAAAGCCTCTGCCCTCAGGGCTGGGGGCTCCAAGCCATGAACCACCTCCTCTGCAGCCAGAGCTCCAGCAGAGCCGTGGTGCAGCTCTCCAGCCATGGGCCCACTTCCCTCTGCAGAGCACAGGGGCTGAGAGCAGCTGCCCGGCAATGTTGGGGTCTGGGAGGTGGCGTGCACAGCTGGGGAAGGGGAACGCTGTCTGAGTGCCCCAATGCCTCTGCCCTGGCCTCTCTCAGCCAGACCCTCCCTGTATTTTTCCTTCTTTCTCCACTTGTCTGTGTGATTGCTCTTGTTATCCTGGTCTTGCTGTCACGCTCTCTGGGGGTGGCAGTTTCAGCTGCAGAGTCACACGCTGATCTTGTGGGGCCTTTCGTGCAGGTGTGTCCCTGGCAACAAGTGTCCCAGCCTTCCCCTCATCTGTGAGGCTGTGGACAATGCAGGCTGTGGGGCTGGGGCATGAGCTGGTTTGCTCTTAGTGAGATACCATCATGAAAAAACTGAGGTATCTCCTTGAGGTATCCTTCCAAGCTGGGAGCTGCCCTCCAGAAGGCAAATCTGTCCCATAGCATCTTTGTGTTACCTGAAAGCCCCATGGAGAAGCACAGAGATGCAATGGCCAAGGAAATGCTCTTGGGTTGGTGAAATGAGCCCTGTGTGTCCTTGGCTACAAGTGGGCTGCTGAGGCCTTGAGAAAGGATGAGACATTTAGTGGTCTGCACTGGATCCCTCTGCTCTCAGCAGTGTCTGCTGGCTTTTCACAGGAACATAGCAGTGTGATCGCCCTCAGTCTCAGAAAGGTGCAAGGCCAGGGCCTCTCAGACTGAGGGACAGACCAGCTCCCCTCACTCTGCTCTAATCCCAAGGCAATCCTCTTGCCTTGCAGGATTTGCTCTGTTCTTCCTGAGTGCAACAGAAATACTGAGGGTTTCTGACATCCCAAAACAATCCTCAAGCAAGAGAGGGGAAATTCTTTTTAAAAAAAATGCTTTCAGTCTGCCTTCTGCATTCCTCATTCCTTAGCACCGGGAGTGCAGATGCTGACAAGCCCTTCTGTTTTAGGGGAGGTTTCATCTGACAAAGCTGAATACCAGGACTGGACCCTGCTTCCACCATTCCCATGAACGCACTGCTGCACAGCAGGGCTGACACCTCAGCAGCCCGAGGGCAGAGGCCCAGCTCCTCATGGCACATTCAACCAGCGCAAAGCACAGCTTCAGCCATGGAGCTGAAGGAAGGTCTCCTAAAAAAGGAAAATGTGTGTGTGTTTATGTGTGTTTGTGTGTAGCAAGGGGAGGGTCTGTAGGAAATGGCTTTTAGTTTTGCTCAGAAAAGTCTCCCCTAACTTGTCAATGACTTTTCCTCCTTGCACGGGTCCCCGTGCCCAGAGGCAGCAAATGTCCAACGCCAGCTCCATCACTGAGTTCCTCCTCCTGGCATTCGCAGACATGCAGGAGCTGCAGCTCTTGGACTTCTGGCTCTTCCTGGCCATCTACCTGGCTGCCCTCCTGGGCAACGGCCTCATCATCACCGCCGTAGTCTGCGGCCACCGCCTCCACACCCCGATGTATTTCTTCCTCCTCAACCTGTCCCTCCTTGACCTGGGCTCCATTTCCACCACTGTGCCCAAAGCCATGGCCAATTCCCTCTGGGACACCAGGGCCATCTCCTACCAGGGATGTGCTGCACAGCTCTTTCTGTTTGTCTTTTTGATGTCAGCAGAGTTTTCTGTTCTCACCATCATGGCCTATGACCGCTACGTTGCCATCTGCAAACCCCTGCACTACGGGACCCTCCTGGGCAGCAGAGCTTGTGTCCACATGGCAGCAGCTGCCTGGGGCAGAGCGTGTCTCTATGCTGTGCTGCACACGGCCAATACATTTTCACTCCCCCTCTGCCAAGGCAATGCTGTGGACCAGTTCTTCTGTGAACTTCCCCAGATCCTCAAGCTCTCCTGCTCAGATGCCTACCTCAGGGAAGTTTGGGTTATCATGGTTAGTATCTTTGTGGAATTTGGGTGTTTTGTTTTCATTGTGCTGTCCTATGCGCAGATCTTCAGGGCCGTGCTGAGGATCCCTTCTGAGCGTGGACAGCACAATGCCTTTTCCACATGTCTCCCTCACCTGGCTGTGGTCTCCCTGTTTCTCAGCACCGGAATGTTTGCCTACCTGAAGCCTCCCTCCATCTCCTCCCCATCGCTGGATCTGGTGGTGGCAGTTCTGTACTCAGTGGTGCCTCCAGCAGTGAACCCCCTCATCTACAGCATGAGGAACCAGGAGCTTAAAGACACATTGAAGCAGCTGATTCAATCAGCTCTTTTCAGCAACATTAACCTGCTTGTGTCTCTTCTTCAGAAGTGATTTCAAATTCATCTCCGGAACCTCCTGTGTTTTGGGCAATTGATCTGTGATAACCGTGTCTGTCCATGCCTGCATCCACTCCACTCCACCAGAGGCCTGAACGCAGCCTGTCTGACCCAGAGGCCTGTTCACATGTGGCCGGCACAATGGTACAGCTCGCCTCCCATGTCGCATCTCTGGAATAAAAGGGGATTTCCTCAGTGCTGGTGCCTGGAGGTTGGGCTCTTCTGCCAAAGCTGAGGTCAGGCTGAAGAAACTGCCCCCACAATGCCGTGCTGCTTTGCTTGGCTTCTCCATGGAATGGGGAGAGGAGGGCATGGGGCAATGTGTTAGAGAATGGGCCTGGGCTGAGCCTTCACCTGTGGGTGCCCAGTTCCCCCAGAGATGGTGAATGATCGACAGGGATCTGCCTGGGACATCACCCCATGGCTTTCAGGCACCACGGCCCATTCGCTCTGCAGAGCAGTACCAACAGCCTGGGGCCCTGTGGAGAGCACAGGGAGGGGGTAGGAGCGGCAGGTCAGGCCAGCATGGACAAACTTCCCTGGTGAAAGGCTCTCTGGGGGCAGGGACATGCCTGGAGAAGAGCAAAGAAGCACCTCTGTGCTTCCAGAGCGTTATAAATGACAAAGATAAATCTATTTCTGAATGCACCAGCTCGGGCAGGCTTTTCTATTGCTTGGGCAGCTGGAGGAGCCTGAGGGTTCCCTGGGCCAGGAGTCTTTTCCTGGGAGAGGGGCTGGCACAGAGTGGCTTGCTGGCAGTGGACAATAAGGATGTCTTGGAGACAGGAGCAGCCACTGGCTTCCATCTCCTCATGCCATGGCTGGTCCTCAGCCCTGCACCTGATGGGGAGGCTGAGACACCTCTCTGCCTCCCAGGAGCTACTGTGACCTTCAGGGGGGCGGGGGCTGTGGGGTTGAGTGTGCAGAGCTCTGCAGTACCCATCAATGGGCACTGCCATGGGGTCAGCCCAGAACGGGCTGCTTTTCTGGGCTGGACAGGGGGGAGATGGGTAGGGGGCGGGAAGTGATGGGGAGAGCCAGAGAGGGACTGGGCTGGGCTGGGAAGTGCTCAGGAGAGGAAGACACTGAAGTTAGCTGAGCTGTCCGACCTTGCAGGGTGAGGACTCACACCAGGGGTTGGTGGTACAGAGCCAGGGCTCGTGGAAGGGAGCTGAGACTTGCAGACGCAGGAGAGAGGAGGTTGCTCTGTGCCTTTGGTGCCATGGAGAGTTGGGGCAGGTGCCCCAGGGCATTTGTAACCCCCCAGCCTTTCTCCCTGGCCATTTCCAGCACTGGCAGCACACCCCAAGTTTATGGGTGAATTGTCCTGTTTGGCCGTTTCCATCCTCCTGCTGGGCTCAGTGCTTGAATCCCTCTGCTTGAAGCAAAGGACGTCCAAGATGGTCAGGGACTGGAGCACCTTTCCCCTGAGGAGAGGCTGAGGGAGATGAGCTAGTCCAGCCTGGGGAAATGAAGGCTGAGAGGACCTCACTGTGGCCTGCCAGTACCTACAACGACTTGATGGAGAATAGAGAGACAGGCTTTTCACCATGGGGCATGGCGGGAGGACAAAAGACAGGGGGTGGAAGGTGAAAGAGGAGAGATTAAGCCTGCAGATAAGGAAAGTCTGTTTCAGTGTGAGCTGAGCCAAGCGTTGGAGCAGGTCACCCAGAGATGCTGTGCAGACTCCGTCCTTGGAGGTTTCCAGACTCAGACTGGATCAAGCCATGAACAACCTGGTCTGACCCTTTTTTTTCTGGCAGGTTGGACTGCAGAAGTCCCAAGGTCCCCTCCAACTTGAACTGATCCTATGGTGTCAGGCCCCTTCTCTGATAATCACAGAGCAAATGTTTATGGGGCAGGAATCTTCCTGTGCTGTATGTGACCACCTAAGCTAACATCTCAGCCAGCGAAAAGAGGTCGATACCCCAGTGTGACTCTCTCTCGGCAAAGACTGAGGGGTATCGCTGACAGTCCTGGGCAGGAACTGTCTTGGGGGCACAGGGCTCTGGGATGACCTTTTTTTTTAAATGTTGCTAGCCTGAAAAGAAAAATGTTTAGAAAATGTCAATAAACATAAAACAAAGAATTAAACACAAAGATGCAAAGCAAAGAAAATGTTTAAAAACACTTTTCAGCTTTTAGATCTTATTGTGGTTGGATGTAGGACACAAATGCCTTCAGCTACTGGGACACAGACACCTCCTGCCAGTGCAGATGCCCTGGGAACCCCCTGCCCAGCCTCTGCCTGCAGATTCTGAGGGGCTCTGCTCTCCCACACGCCCTGTCTGAGAGCTGCCAGCCCCTGGCAAACACCTCAGGTACACGGAGGCCTCTAAAAGCCGCCCTGGATGTTTTATGGTCAGGCAACCAAGGTCTGCCTGGAAAGGTGAACAAATCTGCAACACTGAGAAAAAAATAGGAGCCCATTTTCACCAGCTGAAACAATTGAGTACTTTTAATATAGTGGCAGGGTTTTCCCATCATGCCAGAGTGGGAATTTGCAGGGAGTGCATTAATCATAGGAGAAAAAATATTGATCTCCTGTACTTGCATTATGGCTGCTCTATCTATTATATTACGCTGCGTATTCAATCTCCCTTATCTTTCAGGTCTTCCCACCTCTCTTGATTAAATGACCATGTCTAAGGGCATCTTCTCAGCAGAGGTAGTGGGACATTTCCCCTTCGCATTTCTCTCCAGGCTCCCCCCTCCCCCTGCTTTTTGTTCATTCAGATGCCTCCCAATTATCTCGTCGCTGCTTTGAGCTTCAGGGACTTAGAAGCTCGCCCCATCTTTCAGGAGTCAAATTCACTCTTTCATCAGCTCCTTCCTTGCATTTATATCTATCCCTTCCTATCTCTCTGTCAAAAACAGTTCTTGTATGGCTGTCGTCGTTGGCCATCTCCACCCCAGGATGTCCTACCCTGTCCCACGCCTGTGCCTGTTTCCCTACAGGCTGTAGACACACGATCCACTTCCCCACCTTGCTCTCATCCTCCCATGTCCCTGCCTGTACCAATATCTCTCTCTGAAACAGAAAGCCACGGGCTGATCACAGACAAACACCACCACCACCAGTGACCCGTTGCACCACGCCACTACCCTTCAAGTGACATTTCATCTTCCTCATGCCCAGGCTCAGACTCCAAAGCCTTTCCTTCCTCATGCTGTTTCCTCTACAAAGGAAATCTTCATCCTCCCTGAAACCACCTTTCAAGCGATTGCAGGCTACTACAACCTTGCCCTTGGCCTCTATGCCATGAGGCCAAAGCAGCCCAGGTCCCTCGGTCTCTCCACACAAGCCATGTGATTCAGCCCCTTCAGCCCAGCTTGGCAGGCCACCTCTGGACCTTCTCCAGTTCCTCCCCACTCCTGCAGAACATGGAGCCCCACACCAGGACAGATTATTTCAGATGTGGCCACAACAGTGCTGAGTCAAGGTAACTCCCCTTGTTTGGGTGGTCTCGCTCATCCTAATTCAGCCCCGTGTGCAGCTGGCCTTATTCATGGTCAGCATGCTCCACTGGCTCCTATTGCATCCCTCGTAGAGACCACGGCCTTCTCCGCAGGCTCACTCCTCAGCTGGTCAGCTCCAAGCTTGCCCTGATAAATGCGGTTATTCTGCCCCTGATGCAGGACTGGCCACTTCTCCTTGCCAAACTTGATGAGCTTTCTGTTGGCCAAATCCCAGAGTTTCCCAGGGTCCCCATGAACTGAATCTTCCTTGTATCACCTGTTCACGTGTGCGTGTAGGTGGCTCACCCTGTCCTGTGGTGCCTCTAACAAGATGACAGCATGAGGAATTGAAGGCCATGATGGATAAGAAAAGGAGGTAGTAGTTTAACGGCCTTGCTGACCAAGGTAAGAATTCCCAATGCTGCCAGCCCAGAAACACCAAAAGAGGGCAACAGGCAAGCAAAGCCAGGGCCAGCGGGTAAAGGGAAACCAGGGGTGAGCTTCTTGAATGAGAGGGATTGAGGATGACCAAAGGGAAGAACCTGGGAGGGGGGACACAGGGAATAGGAAGGTTGGAGGTGAAGCAAAGGGTACAACCATGGCTGTTTGTGGGCACCTGTCAAGTAGCCCTCGGTCTCAGCAGGCAATCAGCATGTCTGGGCACACCTCTGATGGGCCTGCACAGGAATGCAGACGGCTTGGGGAGCAAACAGGAGGAATTAGGAGTCTGTTGGCAGTTATTGAGCTGTAATCTCACTTGGGTATCAGAGACATGGTCAGATAGCTCACACCACTGGAGCATGGCCATGGATGGAAGCTGCCTCTTTAGGAAGGATGGGGCAGGTCAGTGAGGAGGGGAAGGTGCCCTGTCTGTGGGCGAGCAGAAGGAAAGCATGGAGCTCTGCTAGTGACAGGTGAGGAGCCAGATGAGAGCCGATGGATCAGGATTAGTGGGCAGAGCAACATTACCATGGGTAATGTTGTAGTTGGTGTCTGCTGTGGACCAACTGTATTAGGAAGAAGCAACAGATGAGGCCTTCTTCCGACAAGTAGAAGCAGCTTCTCATTTGCAGGCCCTGGTCCTCGTGGGGGACATTACCCAGCTGGACATCTGCTGGAGGGGCAGCACAGCAGGGCACAAGACACTCAGGAGGTTTCTGGAGGGCACCAAGAACCTCCCGAGCATTCAGAGAGGGTGTTAGGAAAGCCAAAGCCCATCTCGATCTCAATCTGATGATTCCATCTGGACATGAAGGGCATCAAAAAAGGATTTAACAATGATGCCAGCAGCAAAAGGAAGGCTCAGGAAAATGTGGGCCTGCTGCTAGATGGGGTGGGATCCTGGTGACAGAGAACACAGAAGAGGCCAAGGTACTCCACACCTTCTTCCTCTCTGCGTTTACTGGTAAGACCAACCTTCAGGAATCCCAGGCCCCCAAGACCAGAGGCAAGGAGCAAGGAAGACTTCCCCTTGGTGCAGGAGTCTCAGCTTAGGGAACATGGAAACAAACGGCACATGCATAAGTCCTTGGGACCTGAGGGGATGCACTCGAGTGCTGAGGAAGATGGCTGATGTCCTTGCAAGGTGACCTGAAATCATGTTTGAAAGGTCAAGGGGATTTGGTGAGGTTCCTGAGGACGGGAAGAAAGCAAATGGAAACCTTATCTTGAAGCAGAGCAAGAAAGAGGATGCAGGGAGCTGTCAGCCTGTCTCCCATTCTACCCCTATAGACAAGCTGAGCAAGTATGGACTGGCTAAGTGGAAAATGAGAGGGACTGAAAACTGACTGAGTCCCAGAGGGTTGTGTCCAGTGGCACAAAGTCCAGCTGGAGGATAATCACCAGTGGGGTAGCCCAAGGGTTGATACTGGGTCCCATTTTGTTCAGCCTTTCATTACAGTCCTGGAGGATGGGACCAAGGGCATCCTGAGCAAGTTTGTGGATGATCTAAAATTGGGAGGAGTGGCTGATACACCGGCTGGTTGCACTGCTGCTCAGAAGGACCTGGGCAGGCTGGAGAACTGGGCAGAGAGGAACCTCATGAAGTTCAACAAAGGGAAACACAGAGTCCTGCCCCTGGGCAGGAAGGACCCCATGGACCAGGACAGGCTGGGGGACGGCTGGCTGGAAAGCAGGTTTCTAGAGAAGGATCAAGGGGTCCTGGTGGACAACAAGCTGACCACGAGCCAGCAGTGTGGCTGTGTGGCAAAGCAGGCCGACAGCCTCCTGGGCCGCATTCAGGAGAGGTTTGCCAGCAGGTCGAGAGAGGTGATCCTGCCCCTCTAGTCAGCGCTGGTGAGGCCACATCTGGAGCTCTACGTCCAGTGCTGGGCTGCCCCGTACAAGAGACACATTAACTTACTGGAGCGAGTCCAGCAAAGGGCCACAAAGATGATGAAGGCACACAAGAATCCCTCAGGAGGAAAGGCTGAGAGAGCTGGGACTTTTTAGCCTGGAGAAGAGAAGGCTCATGGGGATCTTATCAATGTGTATCAACACCTGATGGGAGGGCATGAAGAAGAGGGAGCCAGACTTTTCTCCGTGGTGCCCAGTGACAGACAATGGGTAGAAACGGAAGCACAGGAGCTTCCATCTCAACATAAGAAAACACTTTTCTCCTGTGAGAGGGGTGGATCACTGGAACAGATTGTCCAGAGAGGTTGTGGAGCCTCCATCCATGGAGATATTCCAAACCCAGCAGCACCCTGTATTGGGCAACCCCAGGAGGTGCCCTAGTCTAGACTAGACTAGGCAATCTCCACAGATACCATGAAGAAGAGTCAGAAGGAACCAATGGAGTTCTCTAGTGCCACAATCTGCTCTGAGTAGGGAGACCTTGTCCCTTAGATCAGGCTGGTCAGTGTTTTCTCCACTTGAGTTTTGAAAATCTCTGGGCCCCAGACCCAACACTAAGCAACTATAAAGGTGTGGCCTTTTTTCCTTAAACCTCATTTGAAAATCCCCCTCCTGCTTCTTGTCCTCGTTGTCTCTTGCCCTCCTCTTTCCCGCCTGACTGCTAGACAGATCCTGATGCCTACTCTGACCAAGGACAATCACAACCTTCTCTCCAGCAACACCGGGATCCCCTGCGACTGCACCGCCAGGCATTGGTGGACAGGTCCAAGGAGAGAGACACCCTGGGGATCCCTGCATGGGCTCAGAGGAGGGCATGTGGAGACACCCAGCACCTAACCGGGAGGGAATGTGGCAGTGCCTGTGGGCTGACACTGAGGCAGAGCTGGGGGCCGAATGGGGGAGCAGAGAAGACCTCCAGCAGCTCCTCTGCATACCTGCCAAGGGAGTAATGCACTTGGTGGTGCTTCTGAGAGAGGATGGTGGCACGGGAGGGGAGGTACTAAGAGCTGTGGTGCAGGGCACCGGGGCTCAGAACTAGGTCTGGGCTTCCCAGCAGGCAGTGCCAGTGGCTACAGCCCCCAAAGAGCCCTGACCATGGAGAAAGCAGCAGCGCATCTCCTCCTGGCTGTGGAGAGCTGCTCTGGCTACAGAGAGGATACTGGGAGTGCTGCGGTCAATCCTGGCTGCCCTGCATCTCCCAACCCAGCATGTCTCTTGGGTCCCCAGAGCAATTGCCCTGACTGGGGTGACAGCCCTGCCTGGCCAGGGACTGAGGGGAACTCTGGGTTAAGTCATGCTTCCTTCAGGGCAAGCGGGGTCCCAGCCTTCCTTTCGATGCCACACTTGAGGAGGGGCGATGGCACGACGGGATGCTCAGTCGTGAGCACCAGTCCTTCTTCATCCGCTTCCCAGGCCTGGTGGAGCTCCCGGACAGCAAGGACTTCTGGCTCTGCACCATGACCATGCTTTAGGGGACCCACACCCTGGGCATTGTTTTGGATTAGGCAAACGCTGGTGTTTTTGTCTCTGAGGCAATTTCCAGCCCAGGTCATCTCTGTTCTGATCTCTCCCTAACCCTCCTCTCATCTACCTGGCCATTCCTCGCCCCCTCCCCACCACCCCTGCAGGGCCCCGAGCTGGCGATGCTGCTCTGCAGGGTGATTTGTCTGTGGTGCCTGGGGTCACAGGGCGACTCCACACTGGCCTTGCTGCTCAGGGTGTGGGGCAGCTCCAGCTGGATGGGGATGGCTGCTGCTCATCTCCCCACTGCACGGGGGAGATCACGTTTTATTACAGAGAGGCTATGGGGCAGTCAGCTCTGCCCCGGTGTTAGACACACTCTTACCCAGGCTCCAGGTGAGACAGAGCAGGTTCATGCCTCTGGAGAAGCGAGACAAATCCAAACATTTCTCTAGGAACATCATAACCACAAGTAACAATAATGGTAAAGTTAAATGATAATGACAAAAATAATGACAATACACCAAAGCACCAGGTTTGGATGGGATATCCTGGGAGTCGTTTGCAGAGAGAGATGGAGAGTTGATCACTATTGCAGAAACTTTTATGCAAGCCCTTTCCTAATTCCACCCTTGAGCTCCTGGTTCCTCATGCTGTAGATGAGAGGGTCACTGCTGGAGGCACCACTGAGTACAGAGCTGCCATCACCAGACCCAGGGATGGGGAGGAGATGGAGGGGGCCTTCAGGTGCTGATAAAGAGGGAGACCACGGCCAGGGGAGGAGGCACGCGGAAAAGGCTTTGTGCTGTCCCTGCTCCCAGGGGATCCTCAGCACAGTCGTGCACACTTTCCCACGAGACCCAGGAGGGTCCCGCAGCGTTTTTTTGGAGAAGGGTTGTGCAGCCTGGAAGCACAGGGAGGCGGGAAAGTTCTCATGTCAGGCACAGACACTGAAGCTCTGACACCGCAGTGACCCGTTCTCTGACAGCGGTTCAAAGGAGCATTTTTACCTCACCATGAGCCTTCCTTGTGCTCAGTTGGGTCACGGCCCTGGAACACGCCAGGAGCACGGGCACCACCGCCACCGGAGGGCAGACACGCGCCATGCCCCGCCCACCAGCTGCCAGCAGAAGTCCCGCCCCTTCCCAGCTGCCTCAGGGGCCATTTGCCCCTGAAGGCACTCCCCTCTACGGGTCACGTGCTTGGTTGTGATTGGCTGGAAGGAGCAGCCAGCCCTTCTGGTTGACCCGGAAGTACATCTGACCCAGAAGTCTCTTCCCCTGCATACACCAGGGCTGCCATTTTGTTTTGGCCACCCTTTTGTTTAGGCTGCCATTTGGGGGTGGTGGTGCCATTTTACGACGTGGTGCCACCATTTGACGACAGTGAGCTGCCATGATCTTAAACATCACACTGCTCTGTGATTGGCTGACAGCAATTGCTTGAGAGCATCAAACCCACGTCTTCTCAGGAAATCCTGTGATTGGCTGGCAAGAGGAGCCTCCCCTCCCGCTGCGCCCAGAAGCAGTCGGCAAGGGAAGCCCCCTGTCATTACGTACAGGGAGGCCGCCACTTGTGACAGCCTCATTCCCCACAGGTTCTCATTCCCCATGTGATCTCATACTGCCCTGTGGTTGGCTGGCAGCCATTTCTTTGACACTGTCAGACCCATGTGTTCCCATGCAGCCCTTTGATTGGCTGCCTGCCTCCTTTGGACAAGGACGTGCTCAGGTACAAAAGTATGTGCAGTTTTATACAATATAAACATTTTTAGAAAGATATCTAAAACTGAGTGTACAAATAAGTATAACTATATTTTTATTTATTTATGACTAGATACAATATTTTAAATACATATACCTCAATAAAAATATACATGTGTATGCATTTATATAGATATATGTAAACATTTATAAAGGCAGAGAAATTGAATCTATATAGCCATTGCAACATAGGTATCAAATGGATAACACCTTCTTTGATAAGAGCTACCGGAAGGAACAATCAGAGTTTAAATGTGAATAGAAAACAAAGTACAAGGGTGGGTCGAGGTCCCCCACTTTACCAGGCTGCAGAAGCAGCCCAGACATGGGCTGGGGTGGGGGGAACTTCAGGAGCGTGGTGAGGACACAGCCAAGCTGGAACATGCCCGAGGGCTATGGCCCCCTCCCAGGAGGCCACCAAGGGGCCCTTGGCCCAAATCCTGTCAGCATACAAAGAAGAGCCCAATCCTGTGAACCAGCCTAGGAGGCTCCCGCATTCCAGCCCAGCCCAGCAGGATGGCCACGCAGGGTGAACTGGTGAAGACTCTTAGCTTTTCTCTCTGCTGCAAGACAAAGGCAATGCTGTCTGCGAACATGAAAAAAAAAACAGGACAAAATGCCAACTTCAGAAGAATATGTGCATGGGGACCATATGGAAAAGACCCACAGAGGATCTGAGAAAAGACCATGTGAACAAGAGGAACTAGCCAATGAGCCCATGAACAGCAAACTGGATTTTGAGGTGCCAAAGAGAGGGGAAGGGTGCTGGTGGGGAACTCCCTTTCCTCAGGGTTGTGGGGGATCTGACAGCTAGCTGTAAGACCAGTGTGGGGTGTGGGCTGGTGATACATGTGATTCCTTGTCCTGAGGTTGATAACCTGGTTGACTGCTTCAAAAAGCTCTGGCTGACTGAGTGAGGGGAGAAGTCAGGAGTGCGCTGGGACTTGTCCATGTCCACCTGAGCCAGACCAGGCAAACCCAGTATGCTGTGTCTATGTCCTGTCAAAGGATGGGGAAGGGAGTGGTGGTGGTGGATGGAAATGTATTGAATACGGTAGGACCTGAGCAGGATGCACACAGTATGGAATGAGGGGTGGAGATTGTACTGGGTCTGGCTGGGATGAAGTTAATTTTCTTCTTAGCAGCCCCTGTGGTGCTGTGCTTTGCCTTGGTGGCCAAACCAGCTTTGACAGCACACGGACATTGTAGCTACTGCTGAGCAGTGCTTGCACAGCATCAAGGCCTTCTCTGTTTCTCGCTCTGCCCTGACAATGAGGACGAAAGCCAGGATAGCTGACCCCAGATGACCAAATCAATATTCCATGCCATATGATGTCATGGTCAGCAATAAAACTGGGGAGGAGGGTGTGTTCTCCAAAATATCCTTTACTCAGAGACAGGCCGAGCATCGATCTGCTGCTGTGAAATCCACTCCTCCACATATTAAACTGTCTTGCCCTGAATGAGGCTGCATTTGGGATGGGGCAAGGCCCCATCTGGCTGGAGCAGGTGGAGTGCCGAGGGACGGAGCTGTCCCTGCAGGACTGCTGGGCCCGTCCCGGGGATGGCGGTGCTTGCCGGCATAAGGAAGACGCTGCTGTGCGCTGCTCAGGTGAGTGGCAGGGCAGTGACCTCATGTTCAGGTGTTGGCAGGGAGCTAGAGAAGGCCGTTCACCCACTTGGTCCTGGCATGGCCCCTGACCTCCCAAGAGCGAGACCATTCCTGCAGAGTGCAGGAGCCTGGCGCCAGGTGGGCAGCAGCCTCAGTGGAGCTGGGTGTCCTCAGGCCACTGCCTGTGGGGCCCTGCAGCCCCAGGGCTGTCCCCTGGGCTGCCTGTGCCATCCTGCCTGCTGCCCAGAGCAGAGGCCGTGGGCCCTGTCCTGGCCTCCCTTTCTAGCACTACTGGAGGGGCAGTTTGGGTGGGATGTGTCAGGGACATCTCCAGACACACCCAGGGCGTGTTGGGAAGGAGGCTCCCCAGTACCCGCACACCCGTCCTCTCAGCCCAGCTCTCCTTTTCCTCCTCTGCAGCTCCAACCAGGACACAGCATCCCCACCCCGAGCAGGTAACTTGTCCTCCCGCCCGAGGCTGGGTATCCCCAGCACAAGGCTAGTAACACACAGATGGATGGAAGGGGCTCCTTGCTGGGGTGTGAAGCTCCCAGGAGGAGGCACTGGGGTGGTGGTGGGAGAGTTGGGGAGGTCTGTAATTTCCTCAGCAGGGTGGAAGCTTCCCCATTACTCAGCCCTGGGGTCCTCCACCCTTTGCTGCCTTGAGTGATGGGAGTCAGGACTGGTGCTGCCCCCACCTCTCCCAGGCCTGGTGTTGCCCCTTCCATGTTCTTGCCAATGCAGATCCTACCCGAGGTCATTTGACCAGCAGCGGGAGAGTCTCAGTGCCCGTCATCATCTGCATCATCCTGGGGGCCCTTCTCTGCCTGCTCCTGGCCCTCCTGGCTGGGCAAGTGCTAAGCGCCAGGGCTGGGCGCAGAGGTGGGTCCTTCCATAGCAGTCCCAGGGACCATGCCTCCTGGAAGGGCTGTGGGGTGCTGCGGGGTGTCACTGAGGGGCACGGGCAGAGCTGGGGGGATGAGACTGTGTGCTGCCACCTGTCCTATGCACCACCCCATTGACTGCCTGGCCATGGGGCACCAGCAGCAAGGGGTGGAGAGAGCTCAGAGGAGGGGGGAGGTAGTGATGGGGCGAGGAGAGAAATGGCAGAGTGGAGATGGCCAAGGCTGGCAGTGCTCTGGGTAGCGCTGGAGGGGGCTCTGGGGCAAGGGAGATGGCAGGAGGAGCATGGGGCAGTAGAGTCCATCTCCATCGTGTCAGGTCCCCAGGCTGTCCCTCTGCCCAGCCCTGCCCATCCTCACCCATCCCCCAGCAGGGCAGGGGCCCTGCTATAGGCCCATGGGGCAGATAAGGGGCAGCTCCAGGCGGCAAGGAAACATGGGAGCTGCTCCAAGGTCAGATAAGGGGGGAATGACCCAGGGGCCAGAGGGGCATGAGCGCTGTCTCCGAAAGGAT
Source organism: Platalea leucorodia (assembly GCF_965183815.1). Lineage (NCBI taxonomy): Eukaryota > Metazoa > Chordata > Aves > Pelecaniformes > Threskiornithidae > Platalea > Platalea leucorodia. Next base: position 18,553 of record NW_028121085.1, read on the forward strand.
GATGCGAGGGTGACGCTGCCCCAGATAATCTCCACAGCAATGTTGCCCTCACTGGGGATGCGGCAGCCGTGCCTGGACAGAACAGTGGGGCTGTGCTGTCGGACCAGTCCTGGGCTGGCCAAAGGAACAGGTTTGGGGGAGCACAGTGGGGTCCCATCACCGCTCTGCCTGTCCCTGTGCCAGCCCTGCCTCTGTCCCCAGGCTCCAGGAGGGCTCAGGAGCTCTTCCCCGAGGCCGTGTATGAGGAGATTGGTTACAGCCCGGTGTGGGAGAAGCAGGTTTGGTCACTCAGGTGGGTGTGGGGCTTCCCTGCAGGCCCATCTGCAGGTCCCTTTCCCCTGGCCCCAACACAGGGCTGATCCCCTGAAGCCTCCCAGCCCATGGTCCCTGCAGCGCTGGGGCCGTGTGGTCTGTGGGGAGAGCATCCAGGTCCTGGGCCCGGGAGAGGAGCTTCCTCCCAACCAGCTTTGCCCATCCCAGCTGGACAGCCCCTCTCTTCCTGCCCCTGCACCTCATGTGACACCCGAGGAGTGAGGGAAGGGCTGTGCTAGGGCAGCTCTGGGAGCACCTTTGAGATGGTGTTTGTCCTGGGGGAGCAGGGTGATTCCCAGCCCTCCTCCCCATGCAGCCCCATCTCTGTGGGTCCCCCTTCCCCAGCAGTGCTGACCATGAGACAGGTCCGTGGGGCTTGCTCCATAACACCCGCTGTGCATCTCGCCAGGCTCCTGTTCAGAGGAGTCCCTGACCCAGCTGCAGCCCTCCCCTGGGGACAGCGAGGAGGAGGATGGTGTGGGATGAGCACCAGGTAATGGAGGCAGGAAGGGGCTGATCTCCCTGCAGCCACGTGGTGGACAGAGGTGTCACAGAGTGTCACCATCACAGATGGGGAGGACATGGGGGCTTCCTGTGGTGCTGCCAACACCAGTATCTCATCCCTGTGTCCCTGTGCATCCTCCTGTCCTCTGCTCTGCAGGATGTGTCTTCTCACTGTCACCAGCTGCCCTCTCCTTTCAGATGTTCTTGTCCTGCCCGGACATGACCCAGGGGATGGCTATGATGATGCCAGGGAGGTTTCTGACCCTGGGGATGATGCTGCCCCTGGGCAGGGAGCTTGGGAAATGCCCAGGGCACCAGTGGAGGGAGCGGGGCCCAGGGATGCACTCGGAGGTGAGAGGGAAAGATAGTGCTGCCAGTTCCTGGGGTACCATCCCTGGTGCCACCCAAGTCACTACCGTACGGACACCCAGACCTCCTGGGAAGGGGGAACCTGACCCAGGAGTTTTCCTTGGAGGGACTTGGGGTGGGAGAAGGAGCTGAATGTGGGGAGGAGTGGGGAGGAAGGTGATGCACAGACCCCATGGGGCGAACTGCAATGTCCTGCCTTGCTGCTTGCAGGGAGCAGCCTGCGCTCCCGGAGAAGTGCTGGGGTCCCTGGAGCTGAAGGAGACACCTCGTCCGTGTCCCTGGGGAGCATGGGCTATGATGATGCTGAAGAGGTGTCTCTGGCACATCCCCGTGAGGACTCAAAGGCTGTGACAGCGGAGCTTGGTGCCCAACAGTCCCTGAGCCCCAGGCCAGGAGAGCCCATCCCTGCTGTGCAGCTGGGTGCAGGCAGGAGGGAGGAGAGGCCTGTGCAGCTGGGAGAGCTGTGAGCACCAGGGAACCGTCTCCCTTTACCACGGGCAGCAGAAATGGCTGGGAGTTTCCTCTGTTTTTATTCCCATTTTTACACTGTGCATCCATATTGGTTCCTATTAAAAGTCTCTGGGGGCTTTGACCCAGAGCTGCTGCTTGCCTGCCGAGGTGTCGGGTCATCTCCTTGAGGCTGCTCAGGGGAGCAGAGAACAAAGACACAGTGGTAGGGAAGGGGCGCGTCTCAGGGACAGCAGGCTCGGGGTCAGGCTGTGGGGCTGTGAGAGCCCCTGGTGCCTGGGGAATAATCCTGCTGACAGAGCCATTTCCATCCTGCTGGCCACAGGCAGTTTCTAGTCAAAATGGCTCTCTGATAGGTGCCGTGATGCACCCCGGTGGGAGCACCCATTTCCTCACACTGGGGTTTCCAGCTGCTCTTTCCCCCAGGCCCTGCCTGGGCCACACTGGCCCCACAGTGCAGAGGCCATGACAGAGCTGCCATGTCAGGGTAAGTCCTGGGTTGTTGCCCCACAGAAGTGAGCCCTAAGGTGGCCGCAGTGCCCTGAACACCCCAGCCAGCCCCAGCGGGGATCATGGCCCGTGGATTACCTCCCACAATGGTTAGGAGGCAGCTGTGCTCCACACTGCCCCAGCACAGGGTGCAGAGCCACTTTCTGGGACACACGGGGCTGGAATTCCCTCTGCCAGGACCCCAGTCTCCATGGGCTGTTTCTGCTGCCTTGGGCCCTTGCAGACCCTGAGCACTCTTGTCACAGGCACAGAGCTGCCTTCTTCCTGAGCAGGGGCTGTAAGGCCCCATGGCAGCCCTGGGACCCCCTCCTCCTGCTCCCCTCCAGCCCCCACCCCTGCCCTCCTGCTGCCTCGCCAGGGGTGTCAGTTTGGATTTGTGTCGGGGCAGTACTTGTGTGCAGGTACGGGAGGGATGGGAGCAGGGGGGATGGGGGCACCTTTCCCTCAGCGCTGTTGGAGGGCCGGGGGATGGAGAAAGGGTCTCCACGAGACGTGTGCTGCAGCCAAAAGCCGTGGTCTGGCCCCTGGCCTGGAGAAGGACCCATCCAGGAGGATGCTCATGTGGGCACGTTTCCATGGCAGAGGAGATTTTGTGTCCCTCCCCTAAAACAGGTGCTGCTGGGAGCTGAGCCAGGGTCCCTCTCCCTTGGCTGGGGCTTTCACCAGCCCCAGCACCCATGGACAGAAAAAGCACAGAAGCCAGGAGGGGAGAAGAGTTTGGCACTTGGGCAGGACCTGGAGCCTAGACTGCCCTCCCTGCTTCCACTGGTGGGTGTCCACACCCCTCCAGCTCTTCCCTGAAAGGTTGCTCTGCTGCAGGCTGGAAGGTGTGTTGGCTCCCTGTGGGGAGCTGCTGCAGCTCAGTACTGCTGCCAACAGCAGGATCTGGCCCTCGAGGAGAAGAGGACAGGAGGCGGCTGTCACCAACATCCTCTCCCACTTCCGCATTGCCCCATTCCCTGCTGGGAGCTCCTCCACCCCTGGGGGGACCCTGGGGGGATCTGGAGGAAGCCCAGGCTCACACATCCCTCTGCTCCATACCCTGGAGCCTTCCTGCTGGCAGCCCCCATGGCAGAGCAGTGTTCCCAGGGCGAGACTCCCACGGTGATGGGTGACATAACATGGGCGTTGCAAGCACAGCCTCCATCCCCTGGAAAACTCCCACTGGGATAAGCTCCAGCCCTGGCATTTTGGGACCTGAACAGCCTGGCCCTGTGGGCTGGGTCTGTTCTCTGCAGCAAAGCAGGATTGTCACTGGGCCCCAGATCTGTGCTTGCTCCTGCAGCTCCTGAGGACCTACCTGAGGGGGGTCACAGTGAGACCCCCAACTCTCAGCACTGCTGCCCCACGCTGGGCAGAGCATGGCTGTGGAAAGCCCACAGGAGGGCAGCCTTATTTCTCTTAGTTTGGGCTCACTGTTTGCGGGGGCTGAGCACCCTGCAGTGAAAGGCCATGTCTCACACTCCAGTTTGGTTGCAGGTGCTTTAGCTGCGGGACCAGCCATGGCACCATATGGCCCTTCCCGCCTGTGCACGGCTGTGGACAGGCCTGTGCCTCCCTGATCCCACCAGCGCAACATCAACAGAGACACCAAACACTCCAGGAACAAGAGGTGGGCACCAGCCCCGTGTCTGTGGGCTGTGTCTGACCTCAGAAGCTCCACATGCCCTGAGCTGAGGCTCTGCTTAAGCCAGTGATGATGCTGGAAGCAGAAGCACTTGGAGACAGGGTCAGGATAAGAAATGTCAAAGCTGGGAGTCCCACAGCCTTGCCCAGGCTCGTCCAACTCAGCAAGCCCTCCCTGCTGGCACAGAGGAGCGCTTCCCTATGCGGTATGGGATCTCCACCTGGAGTCAGGACAATGTCAGACCCTTATCCCTGGAAAGCCACCAGGGCAGTGTGGCCCTGATCCTAAAGGGCGCCTGGGCTGGACCAGCACCCTCACACCACATCTCTCAGCACAGCCAGAAATGATTCCTAGTGTGCTGCTCACACCTCTCCCCTCCCTGAGGTCCCCCCACACTCTGCTGCCAAGCATTGTCCCTGGGCGGTGGGGTGGGTCTGTGGTGCAGGGCAGTGACCTGAGCTCAGGTCCAGCACAGCTGCCTGCTTCTCCTCCAAGAGGGGGCTCAGCAGAGGCAGCACACACAGCCCTCCCACAGCCCTCCTCACCCCACAGGCAAGCCCTGGGTGGGCAGGGCAGGCCCACAGGGCCTGGAGAGGACCAGTGCCCGAGCTCCAGCCCGCACCTGCCTGAGGCTGGGGAGTCAGGGCAAAAGTACTCCTGGAGATGCTGGGGATTGAACCCAGGACCTCCCACATGCAAAGCAGGTGCTCTGCCACTGAGCTACATCCCCTTGACACCTGCCAGCAGGAGAGGCACTCTCCTCCCGTGATGTGCCTATGACAAGCCCTGTATTCCCGTGGGTGCCCAGGGACCCTCTGCAGAAAACAGCACTTGAATCCTCCTGAGATGGGGGAAATTGGGGCCTGATCCTGGGACAGGGCTGCACTGCAGAGCGCTGCCCTTCAAGGTCTCTGCAGGGCAATGGGGCAGAAGGAGGCTCTTGCTGCAGGTGCTGCTCCCACACTCTGGCCCACTCTGGGATGGGTCAATGGAGAGGAGAAAATCCTTTCCCCTGAGCCTCCTCTGCCACCCAGGGCAACAGCCATCTGTGCCACATCTGTCCCCAACTCTGCAGCAGCAGCAGTGCAACAGGGTGAGGGAAATGCCCTCCCTGGACTGATGTGCCCCCAGGATCCAATGGCATCCTAGGGCATGCCGTGGAGGGCACATGGAGGCAGAAATCTTATACCCCCTCCTCCAGGCACCAGGCCTCCCCCTGCACCCCTCTGTTCCCCAGCAGCCCTGCAGGTGAGGTGAACAGCAGGCTTCCATCTCCATGGGGCTGGGGATGGGCGTTGGGCTCAGGGACCTTCCCATTCCTTCAGCACTGATGTCTGTCCTGACAGCAAAGCCGTGCCCGGGGACAGCCCTGGCTGGGGTCCCTGTGGCAGGGTGGGTGAGTGTGCTCAGCTGTTAACCCAAAGGCTGATGGTTTGACCACACGCAGGGATGGTGTCCTCACGCTGGTACAGCTGGGGCAATTGTGTTGCCCAGTGCCATAGATTTTTCCCTGCTGAGCCCCTGCCTAGCAGAGAGGGTTTAGGGGAATCAAAACCAGAGCACAGTCACTGTGACCTTCTGGAGTGGTTGAGTGGAGTTAAGGGGATGGGCTGCTCATCGATTCTGCTTTGCACACATGGCCCCAAAGCCCATCCTCAGCAATGACTCTCCCGTTTTTGCTCAAGAAAGACCTGGAAGGACTGCTCTTTTGGAGCGGTGATAATCCCGCAGGCACTACCCCTGCAGCCAAGCATTTTCAAGCTCGCGCTCAAAGCTGACAAGACAGTAACTGTGCTTGGACAGACAGTCTCTGCCAGGTGGCATGGACACTGCTGATTCCCCACTCCAGAGTGGCAGAGGCTGGATCCCCTTCTCAGGACAGACTTCTTGCCAGGAAGCCACAGCCAGGAGGGTGCCTCACCTGGTTCTTACTGGCACTTCACTCAGCATCCGTTTTGGTGGATATTTCTTTCTGCTCTGTGTCTACTCTTTCAACACACAGGAATGACAGAAAAACAAACATTTCATAAAAGCTTGTCATAAAGTCTTGTTATATAAAGGAAGTCCATCAAATCTGGAGGGAGCCAGGAACATTGCCGTAAGCACCAAGAAGATCCAAGAAGCTCAAGGCCTCTTCTGGAGTGCATCAAATTCTTGCAGCCATGATTTGAGCCTGGAAGTGGGAAGGGATTTGTGTCTGTGGGTGGAGGAGGAATAAGTGTGTTGTGGGAGTATGTCAGGGCTGAAGGCCCTTGCGCAAATCAGGGATGATGGAGACATTCCCATCTTGTGCGCATGCCTCAGCCTAGGAAATGGGGAAAGCCCGCTGCTGGGGGTGGATGTTCTCAGTCATGCCCCATGAGCATGACCTCACTCTCTTTTGCAAGAAAGAAGAAAACAGGAGGACTCAGGTTGCAATATTGAAGTCAGCCAGTGGGAAACAAGTAAGTAATTACATTGGGGGAGGGGAGCTGGAGGGGGGTCAGATTAGGAGAAGGAAAGAAATGGAAAGTAATGATTTCTGTGTTAAAAATTTGGGAAGCTGAGACCCAGCTCATGTACCCTTCTTCTGAAGAAGGATCTACTTTTTTTTTTTTTTTTCAGAGGGGCTGGCCCTATCAGACTAGCTTTCACAGTTCTCCTCTGCTAGACAGCCCAGAGAACAGGAAGGATGGGATTCATCTACTCAGATTTAGACATGTCCAGTGGAAGGGCTTGATTCAACTCCCCCCTTCTCACTGACAATATGAAGATGTCCTGAGGAATCCCAGACACGCAGGAACCCCACCCCTCAGCTTGGCTGGCTAACGGAAGAGAAAACAGCATGTTTAGAGAAAGTTTTCTGCCAGTCCTGGGCAGGTGTGGCATTTCAACAGCTCCCACTTGCAGGATCACAACTGTGGTTACTTTAAAGCAAGAAGAAAGCCAGGGAAGTTTTTTACACTCTTCAACACCAGACCTGTATTTCCTTAAGACACAAATTCTCTTTTCCCGCTTCTCATTCCCTAAACAGTCCCCAGATTCTGCACTTCTAAAGATATACCTGGTACACAAAATCTGCACTTCTGAGTTGTCCACACTTGACACAACTGCAACCTGTTTATTCCTGGTGGGTCACAACTGGTAGGAGCTCTCGATGCAGGCCACAGTCTTTCTGAGGGCATTTCCAAGAGCCCCCTTCACTTGCCTGTTCCGCAGGCTGTAGAGGAGTGGATTGGCCATGGGTGTGAGGATGGTGTAGAAAAAGGATAGCACTGTATTGAGCTGCCTCAGTGAGGCTGTTCTGGGTATCATATAGACAACGATGAGGGTACCATAGAAAACAGTGACCATGATGAGGTGAGAGGAGCAGGTGGAGAAGGCCTTCTGCCTCCCCGTGGTGGCTGGGATCCTCAGGATCGCAGCTATGATGCAGATATAGGATACCAAGGTGAACACAAATGGGAAGACCACATCCAGAAAGCAGATGATGAAAGTAACCAGTCTAAGCACCGTGGTGTCACTGCAGGCGAGCTCCAGCAATGGGGCAAAATCACAGAAGAAGTGATCAATTGCATTGGGACCACAGAAGTGTAAGTTGGAAAGTAGCCCAGTGACTACGGTAGACATTAGTAATCCTGCTAGCCAAGACCCAGCCGCCAGCTGGAAACAGAGCTTCTGCTGCATGAGGCTGGCATAGAGCAGGGGGTGGCATATGGCCAAGTACCGATCCTAGGACATGATGGCCAACAGATAACACTCGGTACCTGCACAACAGGCAAAAAAAAAGAATTGGGTCATGCAGCCTTGAGCAGAAATGGTTCTGTCCCTGGTTAGGAAGCTGGCCAGCAGCCTGGGCACGATAGTGGAGGTATAGCAGATTTCCACACTGGAGAAATTCCCCAGGAAGATGTACATGGGAGTGTGAAGATGCCGATCTGCCACCACCAGCGCAACAATGAGGATGTTAACAAACACAGTCACCATGTAGATCATGAGAGAGAGGAGAAAGAGAGGGATCTGAAGCTTGTGGACATTACTCAGTCCCAGCAGGAGGAACTCCACTGGTGATGTCTGGTTGTCCCATTCCTCTTTCTCCATGAAGTGCTGTAGGACCTTCTTTTCCCCACTTGGCAGGACGGGAACCTGAGGAAGGGCATGCGCTTCTGTGTTTGTTGTAAAAAGGAATTGGGAAGAAGTCATTTCCAGAGACCACATGGAGGTTTTCCCTCATCTGACTGAATTCCCCCTTGGTTTAGGGGCTCCATTCCTAGTGAAAGGGCAGGAACAGGTTCTTCAAGAGACCCGAACTGCTCTTCTTAGAAGAATCTCCTCTGATTAGAGAGATGAGTTACTGCATTGAGGCACCTCTTTCTGTGGAATAAAAGAGAATGTTCATTTGCTCACATTAGATTATGACACATGAAGTTCTTCCCAGTAGTACCCAGCATAGGCATTAGCCAAGTCCTGCTTTCAAGCAACAGAAAGATGGGCCACACAGAAAAGCCCCATCATGCGAAAAAGCCTTTGAGGGAACACATTGTGCCATAGACTGTTTCTTCACTCTGGGGAAGAATGGACCCTGAACAGGATTAGTGGTCTCAACTCCCTGAAACAGTTGCTTTCTGATGAGACAATTCTGTCCCTGGACAGTCCATCTCTTTCCACTGACCAAGAGCAGCCAGGAGTTACCAGCTTGGTAGTTGAAGGCACTGCAAAGGGTCTGTTAGACAGGAGATGTACAAGCAGATGGGAACTTGGGAGAGAAGGGCAGGGAAAACTGAATTCCAGAGACGAGGTACCTGAGCTGTCTAAGCCAAATGAGGAAAAGTGATGCTGCATGAGGAGGAGGGGAAAAGGACAGGGGTGACGTGGTGCTTGAGGACATGGTTTAGTGGTGGACTTGGCAGTGCTAGGTTAACGGTTGGACTCGATGATCTTAAGGGTCTTTTCCAACCTTAATGATTCTATGATTCTATGATCATTTTCTGAACATCTTTATCTCCTCACCTTCAATTTCTGAATGCATTTGGGCTGCCTCCCTGCAGCAGCACAGCACCTGGACCTCAGTATTCCCATCTGAGTTCTCAGGGCTCCCTGCTCAGCATTGCAATGAAGACACAGGAGTGTCCTGAGGGTGAGTGGGGCTGGGGCAGTGCAGGATCATCATCAAGCACAGGTTTCCAGTACATGCCTGATACATGCCTGATTGCCTGCCCAGGGAACATCCGTGGCTGAAAGAGAGAGCACTTTGCCCACACCTCCTCCTTGGGCTTTCATAATGCTCAGGTCAGACAAAACACTGTGCCTGATGATTCCCTGTGTCAAAACTTTATACCATTTACAGAGAGCTGGAGATGACCAAGGCAGGCACCTAGGCAGCCCAGAGAGTTCCTGGGATGGAGGAGCCCTTTTACTCAGTGATTCACCCAGCATACACTGGGATGCCTTGTTCCTGAAGGTGCTTCTATGGGGAGGGTGCCTCAGATTCACTGCTCCCAGTAAGTCACATCCCATGTGGATGGCTGAGAGACAGCTGTGAGAGAGGTGAGGGATTGAGATCGATCCCTAAGATAGAAGCAAGAAGGAGAAAGAGACAGAGAGAGATTAAGAGAGCTGAGGAAATAAGGGACATGTATTGGCACACTGGCCCCATACACTCTGCCCCAACCTCTTCATGTCCACTGAGGTGCGTGAGTGCCCATTAGCTTATGCCCCACGGCTCTGACTGTACTGACAACCACACTGCCTGTATCTCTGCCTCAGCAAATCCAGCACCTACCTGTAATCCCCAGCAGGATGTGATAACCTTTCCTTTGAGGGTAATGGAGGATGAAAGGCAAGATCTGGGTGCCTTGCTCTGCCTCTTCCCCATTCCATCCTTCCCTTTCCAATTCTGCCTGCAGACTCTGACCCGTGACTCAGTCATTGCTCTGCTCTTGCACGCTATCAGCATCTCCTTCTGTGAGTCTTCAGGAGCTCCTGAATGTCACCAGCTCTGCAGTGCCTCCTGGGTTTATAGAAGAGTCTCCTGAAGGTTCCTGCTGCAGCTCAAGGCTCTCTTTGTGTCGCCGAAAGTGAGCGCTGTGCAGCTGAAGCCCTGTGGGGATGAAAGCCCTGAGCTGCCCTCCCCTGGATCTCTGTGCTCTTAGGAAGAGTGGAAATGAGCCAGGGGAATGAGCCGTGATCTCTTCAGACTCATAGAGCAGAACTACAGTGAGATATGTGCCACAGCTTCTCCTTCCAGGCTCCCTGAATGGTCCGTGGGGAGAAAGGAGGCACTTCCTCCAAGCTGAGGAGGCTGGTAATGTGGGCCAGGATGGATCACCCTCAGGGGTGCCAGGCTCTGCCTGTTGAGGAGAGAGGAAACCCAAGCCTTTCCTAGCCGCAAAGGTGCCTATCTTGCTGGGGGCTCAAGTGAGCTCAGCTACTGATCTAGACTGCCAGTTAGGATTCCACCCTCCTGAAGGAATGCTGCATGGGGTTCTCCTTTGCTCTGGCTTTAGGTCAAGGGGAGCAAGAGGGCATGACACTTCCCACCTCTGTTGATTTGCACCTTATGACAAGTAGGCTCCCTTGTCTCTCCACTGAAAGCAAAGGGAGAGAGGGACCCTGGGATGCCATTTGTGGTAAGCAACTGCTCAGAGCATGGTCTCCAGTGAAGTCAGACTTGGTGGTCAGGGCTGTGTCCCGTGGGGTCTTGAAAACCTCAAAGGATGGACATTCCGTAGCCTGCCTGGGCAACTTGGTCCAATGTCTGTCTGTCCTCAGGGTCAGTGTTCTCCCTATTCCAGGTCAGAATCTCCCCTGTTTCAGGCTATGACCATGTCTTCTGTCTTTCTGCCATGCACCTCTGTAAGGAGCCCAGCTGTGTCTTTTCAGTAATCTCCTGGTAGGTGCTGGAAGGCTGCTAGTACCTTCTCTTTAAGCTGTCTCTTCATCAAGCTAAACAAGAGCCACTTTCCTCAGCTTGTCCTCACAACTCAGGTGCTCTAGTGGTCTCTGCTGAGTTCATGAAAGCTTAGAAGTGTCTTTCTTGTACGGGGTGGTGGGGTTCCAGATGCAGAGGTTTCTACCCAGCCAGTCAGTCTCCTCTGTCATCATTATAAAGGGTTAGTCTGTCCCATGTTTCCTTCTGTCAGGACAGATTGGGACACTTCTTTTTGGCCTGTTCCTCAAACACCAGAGGAATTGGCATTGCTGTCTAGCTCCCTTGAAATGGCAGTCTGCCCGTTGAACAAATTGACTGCCTCCCTCTGGTTTTGTGTCATCCAAAAACTCGATGAGGTCAACCCCGTACACTTCTCAGGTCATTGGTAAAGCTACTAAACAGGAGAGGTCTCAGAGCAGACTCCCAAAGAGTTCTGTTTGTAGCTGGACTTTGGGTAGAGTGTGGACCATTCCCCATTACCCAATGGGACCACTAATCCAGCCAGGTTTTCATCCAGTCTTGTACACCATGCAGGCCATAAAGTCCCAAGTTGGATACAAGGACTTCTGAGGAGCAGAATGGTCAGAGAGACTCTTTCTCCAGGCCTTGAGACTGAGGTGACACTGGCTACTCAGGGGGTCAAAAGTGCTTTGTCTTCTTCCGAGTCTTCAGCAAAACAAACATCAGGAGATGCGTTTTATCTCCCTTCAGGCTTACTTCTCTGCTTAGCTACATGGACTCAGTTCAAGTCCTCTTGAAGTCTGGAGGATGTCAGAGGCCTGAGGCAATTAATTAACCTAAATGACCCTGATCAGCCTCAGCTGAGGCCTTCATCCACAGTCATGGGCCTAGGAGCTCCAGGCCTTAAGTCCCTACCCTATGCTGTAGGAGTACTGGTCTCCAGATCGGCCTCTGACTCTCCCATGCCCATGCCCATGCCAGTGTCCATGCCCATGCTCTTGTCTGGCCACAGAGCCCTTTGATCTGGACCCCAACTGCAGCCTGACTTCCAGGCTTGATCTTGGCACTGCCTTATCGCTGTGGGCCTGCTTGGTGATCACTGGACCTGAACCTCACCCTAAGCCAGACTTCCTGGCTTGACTGCAGGCCACCATCTCCTGCTTGCCTTGCTCAGATACTGCAGGGCTGGGGCCTGGCTGGAGAGGCACCTGTGCTGCCAGCCATGGTGTCTCCCTCAGCTCCCGGCTCACCTGCCTGTAGGGAGCAGCTCTGCTCTTGCTGCTCCTTGACAGAGGGGTTCTCTTCTGTCCAAGTATAGACATCTTTATTACAGTACCTGCTCCTGACCTCATCATCTAGCCTCACTTCTGAGTCAGGAGGAAGAAACACTCCAAAACAGCTGCAAAGGTGTTCAGGAAGTATAACTCGTCCCATTTAATGTGGACAGCTGAAATCACTCTAGAATCACCTGTTTTCCTCCATGGACCATCTTTCTTCCTCCAGATGAACACATGGTCCTCTTGGCCAATGGAAGAAGAGATTAGAAAGGGGATGACTTGTCAGAGGTGCTCTGCACAGATGAATCCGAAAGCAATAGTCTAAATTAAGGTCAAAATCTTAGGACGGAACTTAAACTATTTTAATATCTAAACGGACATCTAATCTCTAAATTAGGCATCTGATCTCAGGCCCTTTTCTGTGGTCAGTGGAGAGAGATCTGTTAAGTGGTGAGCATAGAGTCACCCACCCTAGGACATGGTGAATCCCAAAAGGAAAACTTTTCCCATGGGTAGCAGAAGGAACCAAGAGGAGTGGCTCAGAGAAGGTGATTTGGGAGGGGTTCATCTCAGTTCAGAATGTCCCACAGAAGCCATTTGCAATGAGTCAGTCTCATAAATCAAAAGAAAAATGTACTTTCAAGGTAAAATTTCTCTGAGCGGACAGAAACTGGTTTTGTCTTCATTTCACTGGCAACCCACAGAACATGTACTAGCCTCCTGGCTGGACAAAAGAAAGAACTGGTTTGAAGTGGATCAGCACAGTCCTTTGTTCATTTAATAAAGTCCTCCAAGTGGACTCCTGAAGACCACTAAAGGAGGAGATGATATCACCCTCGAGAGTGCTGATTCCTCCCCACTATCAAAGAAGGCCAGCCAATGAACTCACCAGAGACAAAGAGGGAGAAGACAAACATCCTCAATGTCTTCCTTGTAGTGAGGGGCCCAAAACTGAACACAGCATTTGAGGTGTGGCCTCACCAGTGCCAAGTACAGGGGTACAATCCCTCAGTCCTGCTGGCCACACTATTTCTGATGCAAGCCAGGATGCTAGCGGCCTGCTTGGCCACCTGGGCACACTGCTGGCTCATCTTCAGCTGGCTGTTGACCAACAGCTCCAGGTCCTTTCAGCCAGGTAGCTCTCCAGCCACTCTTCCCCAAGCCTGTAGCATTGCATGGGGTTGTTGTGACTGAAGTACAGGACCCGGCCCTGAGCCTTGTTGACCCTCATACAGTTGGCCTTGGCCCATCAATCCAGCCTGTCCAGATCCCTCTGTAGGGCCTTCCTACCCTCCAGCAGATCAACACTCCTGCCCAACTTGGTGTTGCCTGCCAACTTACTGAGGGTGCACTCAATCCCCTCATCCAGGTCGTTGATAAAGATATTGAACAGAACTTGTCCCAGTACTGAGCCCTGGGGAACACCACTTGTGACTGGCCGCCAACTGGATTGAACTCCATTCACCACAACTCTTTGGGCCTGGTCATCCAGACAGATTTTACCCAGCAAAGAGTATGCCTGTCCAAGCCGTGAGCAGCCAGTTTCTCCAGGAGAATGCTGTGGGAAACAGTCTCAAAGGCTTTACAAAAGTCCAAGTAGACAACATCCACAGCCTTCCCCTCATCCACTAAGCGGGTCACCTTGTCATAGAAGGAGATCAGGTCAGTCAAGCAGGACCTGCCTTTCATAAACCCACGCTGGCGGGGCCTGATCCCCCGGTTGCCCTGTACGTACTGTGGGATGGCACTCAAGATAATCTGCTCCATAACCTTCCCTTGCATCAAGGTCAGACTGACAGGCCTGTAGTTCTCCAGATCCTCCTTCTGGCCCTTCTTGTGGATGGGCATCTGTACTGGTTTTGGCTGGGACAGAGGTAATTTTCTTCATAGTAGTGTCCTGGTTTCAGCTGGGATAGAGCTAATTTTCTTCTTAGTAGCTGGTATAGTGCTGTGGTTTGGATTTAGGACGAGAATAATGGTGATAACAGAGTGATGGTTTAGTTGTTCCTGAGTAGTGTTTATACTAGTCAAGGACTTTTGAGCTTCCCATGCTCTGCCAGGTGCACAAGAAGCTGGGAGGGAGCACAGCCAGGACAGCTGACCCAGACTGGCCCAAGGGCTATTCCATACCATATGATGTCATGCTCAGTATACAAGCTGGGGGAAGAAGAAGGAAGGGGGGGACATTGGGCGTGATGGCGTTTGTCTTCCCAAGTAACCGTTACGCGTGATGGAGCCCTGCTTTCCTGAGGATGGCTGAACACCTGCCTGCCCATGGGAAGTAGCGAATGAATTCCTTGCTTTGCTTTGCTTGTGCACGCGGCTTTGGCTTTACCTATTAAACCGTCTTTATCTCAACCCATGAGTTTTCTCACTTTTACTCTTCTGATTCTCTCCCCCATCCCACCGGGGGGGGAGTGAGCGAGCGGCAGTGTGGTGCTTAGTTGCTGGATGGGGTTAAGCCACGACAAGTAGCTAGTATGGGGCTCTGTTTTGGATTTGTGCTGGAAAGAGTGTTGATAACAACGGGATGTTTTTGATACTGCTGAGCAGTGCTTATACAGAGTCAAGGCCTTTTCTGCTTCTCACCCCACCCCACCAGTGAGTAGGCTGGGGGTGCACAAGAAGTTGGGAGGGGCCACAGCTGGCACAGCTGACCCCAGCTGACCAAAGGGATATTCCATACCTTGTGATGTCATACTCAGCAATAAACCAGGGGGGAGGTTGGCGGTGGGGGGCCGCTTCTCAGGGACTAACTGGGCATCTGTTAGTGAGCAATTGTTTTCATTTGCATCACTTGTTTTTCTTGGGTTTTAATTTTCTCTCTCTTTTATTTTTTTCCTCTTTTCCGTAGAATTCTTGTAAAAATTTCTTTTTAATTATTACACTGTTTTTATCTCAACCCACAAGTTTCTTTCTCACTTTTTCCCTTCCAATTTTACCCCCGTCCCACTGGGGGAGTGTGAGCAAGTGGCCGTGTGGTGCTTAGTTGCTGGCCAGGGTTAAAGCATGACACCTACCAACGGTTTGATTGGAGAAACATTGCTCAGAGGATCGTCTCAATTTGTGTTGGCATATTTTATATCGCTGCTTCTGCCTCTGACTTTTTTTCTTCCTCAGCCTCTGCTTTGAAGAGCTCTCCAAGGGAAAGATTAACTGAATCATGGAATTATGCAGGTTGGAAGAGTCTCCTTTGCAAGGCTTACTGGCAGCGGTGTCTTCCACTGGATCAGGTGACACTCCCCTTACAACTGTTCTACTGAATTCATACAATCCAGCTGGCCTGTTGTCCTGTGTGTCCTCTCTGGCATGTGCAAGCATCATAAGTAATTAGTTTACTCAATTTTATTCCGTTTTGCAGCAGGAGCTGCTACAGGGATCTCGGAAACAGTCAGATTCTCCACCCAGGATGTTAATCCCCACATTTATGCACAGGAATTGGTCTAGGCACAGCAGGATCTGCATTCTCTACGACTGTCTGGAAATCCCACCTGGAGAAGTCCCACACCAGTCAGTCCAATAGTTAATTTTGAAGGCGACTCATTTTGGCGGGGG
>NW_028121084.1:0-34016 GCF_965183815.1 Platalea leucorodia
GGTGTTTTTTAGGTTTTTGGGGGTGGTTCTGGGGTTTTGGGGTGGGTTTGGGGTCTTTGGGGGATGGTTTGGGGTCTTTGGGGGCGGGTTTTTGGTTTTGGGGTGGGTTTTTGGTTTTGGGATGGCTTTTGGGGGGTGTTTTTTAGGTTTTTGAGGGTGGTTCTGGGTTTTTGGGGTGGGTTTTGGGTCTTTGGGGGTGGTTTTTTGGTTTTGGGATGGTTTTTGGGGGGTGTTTTTTAGGTTTGGGGGTGGTTCTGGGTTTTTGGGGTGGGTTTTGGGTCTTTGGGGGTGTTTTTTTTGTTTTGGGGGTGGTTTTTTGGTTTTGGGATGGTTTTTGGGGGGTGTTTTTTAGGTTTTTGGGGGTGGTTTTGGGTCTTTGGGTCATGGTTTTGGGTTTTTGGGGTGGGTTTTGGGTTTTTGGGGGATGGTTTTGGGTCTTTGGGGGTGGTTTTTGCTTTCGGGGGGATGGTTTTGGGTTTTTGGGGGGTAGTGTTTGGGTTTTGGGGATGGTTTTTTGGGTCTTTGGGGAATGGTTTTGGGTTTTTGCGGGATGGTTTTTGGGTTTTGGGGGTGGCTTGGGGGTTTTGGGGATGGTTTTTGTTTTTTGGGGGGTGGGTTTGGGGGTTTTGGGGGGATGGTTTTGGGTTTTAGAGAGGGAGTTTGGTTTTTCTGGAGGGATTGAGGGTGGTTTGGTGGGTTTTGGAGAGATTTAAGGGGATTTGGGGGTTTTTAGGGTGCTTGTGACCCCCAGAACACCTCTGTCCCCCCCCGTAGGAGCTGAAGCTGCCCTGCGCCCGGGTGGTGGAGTCGAGCTGCGTGCTGGACGTCCTCATCAAGCTGCTGGAAGTGGTGCAGCCCTGCCTGCAAGCCGCCAAGGAGCACAAGGAGGTGCAGACCCCCAAGTAAGGAAGGGGGGCAGCCCCCCAAAACCCCCCCAGCACCTCCGTGCCCCCCTTATCGACGTATTCACGTGCGCATTCCCCCCCCCAATAAAGGTGGATCACCCCCGTTTTGCTGCTCATTGACTTCTACGAGAAGACGGCCGTGTCCTCCAAGCGTAGGGCTCAGATGAACAAGGTGAGGGGACATGGGGGGGCTTTTGGGGGGGACGCTGGGGGTCTGGAATGGGGATACGGGGTCCTGGGGGGACACAGATGGGGTTAGGGGGACACGTGGGGTCCTGGGGTGGGGATTTGGGGTCCTGGGGGGACACAGATGGGGTTAGGGGGACACGTGGGGTCCTGGGGTGGGGATTTGGGGTCTGGGGGGGACACAGATGGGGTTAGGGGGACACGTGGGGTCCTGGGGTGGGGATTTGGGGTCCTGGGGGGACACAGATGGGGTTAGGGGGACACGTGGGGTCGTGGGGTGGGGATTTGGGGTCCTGGGGGGACACAGATGGGGTTAGGGGGACACGTGGGGTCGTGGGGTGGGGATTTGGGGTCTGGGGGGGACACAGATGGGGTGAGGGGGATACGTTGGGGTCGTGGGGTGGGGATTTGGGGTCCTGGGGGGACACAGATGGGGTTAGGGGGACACATGGGGTCGTGGGATGGGGATTTGGGGTCCTGGGGGGACACAGATGGGGTTAGGGGGACACGTGGAGTGCTGGGGTGGGGATTTGGGGTCCTGGGGGGACACAGATGGGGTTAGGGGGACACGTGGGGTCGTGGGGTGGGGATTTGGGGTCCTGGGGGGGGACATGGGGTCCTGGGGGGGGACATGGGGGGCTTGGGGGACACATGGGGGGATCTGGGGTGGGGATGGGGGGGTCTGGGAGGGGATATGGGGTCCGGGGGGGGACATGGGGGGCTTGGGGGACGCACAGGGGGTCTGGGGTGGGGATGGGGCAGCCTGGGGGGGACACACGGGGTCCTGGTGTGGGGACATAGGATTGTGGGGTGACACGTGGGGTCCTGGGGAGGAATATGGGGTCCGGGGTGGGGCATGAGATCCTGGGGGGGGGACACAGGGGTCCTGGGGGGGGTCACATGGGGTCCTGGGGGGGTCGCACAGGGTCCTGGGGGGGGTCGCACAGGGTCCTGGGGAGGGTGACACAGGGTCCTGGGGAGGGTGACACGGGGTCCTGGGGAGGGTGACACGGCACTGTGGCCTGACACAGCACATGGTGGCCCCCAGAGCCATCCTGAGGGGCCGGCAGGGGGGACACGAGCGGGGGTACCCACTGCTGACCCCCCCCTTTGTCATCCCCCTTCTCCCAGTACCTCCAGGCAACTGGGAACAACTGGCGCTGGTTCGACGACCGGTCGGGTCGCTGGTGCAGCTACAGCGCCAGCAACAACAGCACCATCGACGCCGCCTGGCGCGCCGGCGAGACGAGCGTCCGCTTCACCGCCGGCCGCCGCCGCTACACCGTCCAGTTCACCACCATGGTGCAGGTACCGGCGTCGCCGTCACCGCGACGGGAGAGGGGACGCGCACGCGTACCCTCGTCGTCAACCGGGTGTTGTCCAGGTGAACGAGGAGACGGGGAACAGGCGGCCGGTGATGCTGACGCTGCTGCGCGCCCCCCGATCCGGCAAGGGGGGGAAGGACGGCGCCGAAGGCGAGCGGGCGAGCGAGGAAGGACGGGATCCGGAGGGAAGGGGCAAGGAGGAGCCCCCCGGTATGGAATTGGGGGGGGGCGTAGAGGGATTTGGGGGGGTCCCAGGAGGCCGTGGGGGGGGGGGGGTGACAGGTTGTTACGGGGGTGACCCGTGTCCCTGCACCCCTAAAGCTGGGGGATACGGGACTGGGGGGGACGGCGGGGTGAGGGAGGGGAATATTGGGGGGATTTGGGGCTGGGGGGAAGCTTTGGGGGGGCTCGGAGAGGCCGCAGGGGGGTTGCCAGGCTTTTGGGGGGGGCTCACCACATCCCCCGCAGCCCCAGAGCCGCCGCCGTCGGAAGAAGAGGCCTCGGCAGCCCCATCCTCATCCTCCCCCTCCCCGTCCTCCGCCTCCCCGTCCCCGGAGGATCCCTCGGGATGGTCGGAAGCTCCGGTACGAGGTTTGGCGGAAGAAGCGGTGCCGGCGGTTCTCCGAGCGTGCGTCAGTATGTTGGGGGTACCGGTGGACCCCGATACCCTCCACGCCACCCTCCGTCTCTGCCTTCGCCTCACCCGCCACCACAAACACGCCCTGCTCTTCGCCGAGCTGCGCAGCACCCGCACCATTTTGGGGCTCACCCAGAGCTCTGGTTTCACTGGTTTCACCCCTCTCGTCACCCTCCTTTTCCGGCACATCATCGAGGATCCCTGCACCCTGCGGCACACCATGGAGAAGGTGCCGGGGGGCGAAGGGGCGGGGAACTGGGGGGCGAAGGGGGGGGAATTGGGGGGCTGGGGACACTGGGATGGGGGAATTGGGGGGCTGGGGACACTGGGGACGAGGGAATGGGGGAATTGGGGGTCCAGGGGACACTGGGATGGAGGAATTGGGGGGCCAGGGGACACTGGGATGGGGGAATTGGGGGTCCAGGGGACACTGGGGACAAGGGGATGGGGGAATTGGGGGTCCAGGGGACAGTGGGGACACTGGGATGGGGGAATTGGGGGTCCAGGGGACACTGGGATGGAGGAATTGAGGGTCCAGGGGACACTGGGGACACTGGGATGGGGGAATTGGGGGGCTGGGGACAGTGGAGACACTGGGATGGGGGAATTGGGGGGCTGGGGACACTGGGATGGGAGAATTGGGGGGCTGGGGACACTGGGATGGGGGAATTGGGGGGCTGGGGACACTGGGATGGGAGAATTGGGGGTCCAGGGGACACTGGGATGGGGGAATTGGGGGGCTGGGGACACTGGGGACGAGGGAATGGGGGAATTGGGGGACCAGGGCACACTGGGATGGAGGAATTGGGGGGCCAGGGGACACTGGGATGGGGGAATTGGGGGTCCAGGGGACAGTGGGGACACTGGGATGGGGGAATTGGGCGTCCAGGGGACACTGGGATGGAGGAATTGAGGGTCCAGGGGACAGTGGGGACACTGGGATGGGGGAATTGGGGGTCCAGGGGACAGTGGGGACACTGGGATGGGGGAATTGGGGGTCCGGGGGACACTGGGATGGGGGAATTGGGGGGCTGGGGACACTGGGGACGAGGGAATGGGGGAATTAGGGGACCAGGGCACACTGGGATGGAGGAATTGGGGGGCCAGGGGACACTGGGATGGGGGAATTGGAGGGCTGGGGACAAGGGGATGGGGGAATTGGGGGGCTGGGGACACTGGGGTGGGGGAATTGAGGGTCCAGGGGACACTGAGGACACTGGGATGGGGGAACTGGGGGACTATGGGACACTGGGATGGGGGAATTGGGGGGCTGGAGACACTGGGATGGAGGAATTGGGGGACCATGGGACACTGGGATGGGGGAATTGGGGGTCCGGGGACACTGGGGACAAAGGGAGGGGGAATTGGGGGTCCGAGGGCTCTGGGCTCAGGCAGGAGGGGGCCAAAGGGGGTGCAGGGCTGTTGGGGAGGCCCTGCCCCCCCTCGCCCCGGGGTGGGGGACAGCCTGGGGGTCCCCCCCGATGTCCCCTCAACGCGGTGACGCCCCCCCCCCCCCCCTCCCCGCAGGTGGTGCGATCGGCGGCCACCAGCGGAGCGGGCAGCACCACCTCGGGGGTGGTTTCGGGGAGCCTGGGTTCCCGAGAAGTCAACTACATCCTTCGGGTGTTGGGACCCGCCGCCTGCCGCAGCCCCCACGTCTTCACCGAGGTGGCCACCGGCTGCATCCGGATCGCCCTGCCCGCTCCTCGCGGATCCGGCACCGGTCAGTCCCGGGGGAGTCCCTGGGATCCAAAATGGGGTGCTGGGGAGGGGGCTGTGGCTCCAAAATGGGGGTCCCAGGGGTGCCTGTGGCTCCAAAATGGGGGTCCCAGGGGTGCCTGTGGCTCCTAGGGGTGCCTGTGGCTTTAAAATGGGGGTCCCAGGGGTGCCTGTGGCTCCTAGGGGTGCCTGTGGCTTTAAAATGGGGTCCCAGGGGTGCCTGTGGCTCCTAGGGGTGCCTGTGGCTTTAAAATGGGGGTCCCAGGGGTGCCTGTGGCTCCTAGGGGTGCCTGTGGCTTTAAAATGGGGGTCCCATGGGTGCCTGTGGGTCCTAGGGGTGCCTGTGGCTCCAAAATGGGGGTCCCAGGGGTGCCTGTGGCTCCTATGGGTGCCTGTGGCTCCAAAATGGGGGTCCCACAGGTCCCTGTGGCTCCTAGGGGTGCCTGTGGCTCCAAAATAGGGGTCCTAGGGGTGCCTGTGCCTCCTATGGGTGCCTGTGGGGGGTCCCAGGGGTGCCTGTGGCTCCAAAATGGGGGTCCCATGGGTGCCTGTGGTTCCAAAATGGGGGTCCCAGGGGTGCCTGTGGCTCCTATGGGTGCCTGTGGCTTTAAAATGGGGGTCCCAGGGGTGCCTGTGGCTCCTAGGGGTGCCTGTGGCTCCAAAATGGGGGTCCCATGGGTGCCTGTGGCTCCTATGGGTGCCTGTGGTTCCAAAATGGGGCTCCCAGGGGTGCCTGTGGCTCCTATGGGTGCCTGTGGGGGGTCCCAGGGGTGCCTGTGGCTCCAAAATGGGGGTCCCACAGGTCCCTGTGGCTCCTATGGGTGCCTGTGGGTCAGAAATGGGGGTCCCAGGGGTCCCTTGACCCCCAAAACAGGGCTCCCACTGCTCCCTTTGGCCCCCAAATGGGGATCCTGGGGGTCCCTTTACCCCCCCAAACGGGGCTCCCATGGGTCCCCATGACTCCAGCACCCATAAGCCCTATACGGGGTGACAACCTGGGGGTCCCGGGGGTCCCTGTGACCCCAAAACAGAGGTCCTAGGGGTCCCTGTGACCCCAAAATAGGGGTTCCAGGGGTCCCTTTGGCCCCCAAATGGGGGTCCCATGGGTCCCTTTACCCCCCCAAATGGGGCTTCCACGGGTCCCTATGACTCCACCCCCCCGCAGGGTGACAACCTGGGGGTCCCCACCCCCCCCCCCTCCCCTGACACCCCCTTTTTTTCCCCCTCCCCGCCAGCCTCGGACGACGAATTTGAGAACCTGCGGATCAAGGGGCCCAACGCGGTGCAGCTGGTGAAGACGACGCCGGTGAAGCCGGCGGCGCTGCCGCCCATCCCCGACCCCATCAAGGACGTCATCTACGACATGCTCAACGCCCTGGCCGCCTACCACGCGCCCGACGAGGGTAGGGAGGATTTTGGGGGGCCCCCCCCCAAATTACACCCCCCCTCCGGGGGTTACAGCCCCCCTATGGGGGATTACAGCCTCCCCCGGGGGAGTTTTGGGGGGCGGCGAGGAGGAGGAAGAAGATGGGGGGGGGCGTTGGGAAGGGAGGGGGGGGAATACGGGGTGGGGGGGGGAAAATTGGGGTGTGCATGGGGGGGAATTGGGGTGCCCCCAGGGAGTGGGGTGCGTTTTGGGGTGCCCATGGGGAGTGGGGTGCATATGGGGGGGGAATTGGGGTGCCCCCGGGGAGTGGGGTGCGCATGGGGGGGGGAATTGGGGTGCCCCCGGGGAGTGGGGTGCATATGGGGGGGAATTGGGGTGCACATGGGGAGTGGGGTGCATGGGGGGGGAATTGGGGTGCCCCCAGGGGGAGTGGGGTGCGCATGGGGGGGGAATTGGGGTGCCCATGGGGAGTGGGGTGCACGAGGGGGGAATTGGGGTGCACATGGGGGGGAATTGGGGTGCCCCCAGGGAGTGGGGTGCGTTTTGGGGTGCCCCCAGGGAGTGGGGTGCACATGGGGGGGAATTGGGGCGCCCCCAGGGAGTGGGGTGCACATGGGGGGGGGAATTGGGGTGTCTGTGGGGAGTGGGATGTGTTTTGGGGTGCCCCCAGGGAGTGGGGTGCATATGCGGGGAGAATTGGGGTGCCCCCAGGGAGTGGAGTGCACATGGGGGGGAATTGGGGTGCACGTGGGGAGTGGGGTGCACGAGGGGGGAATTGGGGTGCACATGGGGGGGAATTGGGGTGCCCCCAGGGGGAGTGGGGTGCGTTTTGGGGTGCCCCCAGGGAGTGGGGTGCACATGGGGGGAATTGGGGTGCCCCCAGGGTGTGGGGTGCCCTGTGGG
This sequence comes from Platalea leucorodia, assembly GCF_965183815.1. Classification (NCBI taxonomy): domain Eukaryota; kingdom Metazoa; phylum Chordata; class Aves; order Pelecaniformes; family Threskiornithidae; genus Platalea; species Platalea leucorodia. The sequence goes on from NW_028121084.1 coordinate 7,063, forward strand.
GTCTAGAACCGGCTGCCATTCCCGGCAGCGCCCACGGGGCGTTTTGGGGGTGTCCCCAAGGCCTTTCTTTTGGGGGGGGGGGCTCCCCTCACACGTGTCCCCCCCAAAAGGTGACAAGGGGGACCCCAAAAGCGCGGCCCCCAGCGAGGTCAGCCAGCTCCTCTCCGACATCGGGGACGACATGTACCAGCAGTACCGCAGCCTGACGCGCCAGCCCGGCGACTTCGACCCCCCCGCCGGCTTCGCCATCAACGTCAGTGGGGGGCGGGGATTTGGGGGGGCCGGGGGGGGGGATTTTGGGGGGCTGGGGGGGGTGGGGAGGGGTTGGGGCCCCCCCCCCCCAGGTCTGATGTCCCCCCCCCCTCTTTGGCTCCCGCAGGCCCAGGTCTTCGCTGCCGACGGAGCCGCTGCGGAGACGCCGCCGTCGGGAACCCCCCAGGGAGAAGGTATCGGCGTCCCCCGACGTCCCCGAGCCCCCCAGTGTCCCCTCCGCGTCCCCTCCGTGTCCCCTCCGTGTCCCCAAGTCCTCTAATGTCCCCTCCGTGTCCCTGAGCCACTTAATGTCCTCTCTGTGTCCCCTCCAATGTCCCCAAGCCCCCCTAATGTGCCTTCCACGTCCCCAAGCCACTTAATGTCCCCTCCGTGTCCCATCCGTGTCCTCTCCATGTCCCCAAGTCCCCTAATGTCCCCTCCACGTCCCTGAGCCACTTAATGTCCCCTCCGTGTCCTCTCCACGTCCCCCTCCGTGTCCCCGTCCTCTAATGTCCTCTCCACGTCCCTGAGCCACTTAATGTCCCCTCCGTGTCCTCTCCACGTCCCCCTCCGTGTCCCCAAGTCCTCTAATGTCCTCTCCGTGTCCCATCTGTGTCCCCTCCAATGGCCCCAAGTCCCCCTAATGTCCCCCCCAACGTCCCTGAGCCCCCTTAATGTCCCCTCCGTGTCCCCTATGTCCCCAAGTCCCCTAATGTCCCCCCCAACGTCCCCGAGCCCCCCTAAAGTCCCCTCCATGTCCCCAAGCCCAGCGTCCCCTCCACGTCCTTGAGCCCCCCAACGTCCCCTCCATGTCCCCAAGCCCCCCAACGTCCCCTCCATGTCCCCAAGCCCAACGTCCCCTCCACGTCCTTGAGCCCCCTAAAGTCCCCTCCATGTCCCCAAGCCCAGCGTCCCCTCCATGTCCCCAAGCCTCCCAACATCCCCTCCATGTCCCCAAGCCCAACGTCCCCTCCACGTCCTTGAGCCCCCCAACGTCCCCTCCATGTCCCCAAGCCCCCCAACGTCCCCCCCACATCCCTGAGCCCCTCACCCCCCTTTCCATCTCCCCAAGACCTTTACCGTCCCCTCCGCGTCCCTCAACGCCCCCCCAACGTCCCCTCCGCGTCCCTCAACGCCCCCCAATGTCCCCTCCCCATCCCCGAGCCCGTTAACGTGTCCCCCCCCCCCGATGTCCCCAACGTGTCCCCCTCCGCAGCGGCCAGCCCCGAGGAGGGCCGGGAAGGGCGGAAGGAGAAGGACGGGGAGCGCGGGGAGGAGCGGCAACGAGCCAAGGGCTCCAAGCCCCTCATGCCCACCTCCACCATCCTGCGGCTGTTGGCCGAGCTGGTGCGCTCCTACGTGGGGATCGCCACCCTCATCGCCAACTACAGCTACACCGTGGGACAGTCGGAGCTCATCAAGGAGGTGACGATACAGCCGGGACGCGGTGTAGGGAACGGGACTTGGCCCCGAGGCGTCGCCCCGCGGCAGCGGGCGCGCATCCGTACGCCCGCCCTCGGCGGGGTGGGGGGGGCTTGGCGGCGGGGCGTTGCTGTCGCGTTGTTGCGGGGCGGGGCGGTGGCGTCGCGCTGTGCGGTGGGTGTCTTGTCACCCGGCGTGGTGGGTTTTCCTGTGCCGCCAGGCACCTGGGTCCCCGTCACCGCCTGAGTCCCCGTCACCACCTGCGTCGGGGTGTTCTGTCACCCTGCGCGTCGAGGTGTTCTGTCACCCTGTGCGACGGGGTCCCTTGTCACCCGGCGTGGTGGGTTTTCCTGTGCCGCCAGGCACCTGGGTCCCCGTCACCGCCTGCGTCGGGGTGTTCTGTCACCCCACGCGTCGAGGTGTTCTGTCACCCTGCGCGGCGGGGTCCCTTGTCACCCGGCGTGGTGGGTTTTCCTGTGCCGCCAGGCACCTGGGTCCCCGTCACCGCCTGCGTCGGGGTGTTCTGTCACCCCACGCGTCGAGGTGTTCTGTCACCCTGCGCGGCGGGGTCCCTTGTCACCCGGCGTGGTGGGTTTTCCTGTGCCGCCAGGCACCTGGGTCCCTGTCACCGCCTGCGTCGGGGTGTTCTGTCACCCCACGCGTCGAGGTGTTCTGTCACCCTGCGCGGCGGGGTCCCTTGTCACCCGGCGTGGTGGGTTTTCCTGTGTAGCCAGGCACCTGGGTCCCCGTCACCGCCTGCGTCGGGGTGTTCTGTCACCCCACGCGTCGAGGTGTTCTGTCACCCTGCGCGGCGGGGTCCTCTGTCACCCCATACAGGAAGTTCCCCTGTACCCCCAGACACCTGGGTCCCCGTCACCCCACACTTTGGGGTCCCGTCACCCTACACAGCAGGGTCCCTGTCACCGTGTGCATCGAGGTGTCCCGTCACCCCACGCGCTGGGGTCCCCTCTAGAAGGTTCCCCTGTACCCCCAGACCCCCATCACCACGTGCATCAAGGCGTCCTGTCACCCCGCCTTCCCTTGTCACCTTGCCGCCTTGTCACCTTGCCGCGTCCCCCTTTGTCACCCAACTCCCGGTGTCCCCAGGCTCCCCCCACACCTCGGGGAGGGGGTGATTTTGGGGTGTCTGACCCCCCCCCCCCCCCTTCCTTCCCCGCAGGACTGCAGCGTGCTGGCCTTCGTCCTGGACCACCTCCTGCCCCACACGCAGAACGCCGAGGACAAGGACACGCCGGCGCTGGCCCGCCTCTTCCTGGCCAGTCTGGCAGCGGCCGGCAGCGGCACCGACGCCCAGGTGGCCCTGGTCAACGAGGTGAAGGCAGCCCTGGGACGGGCGCTGGCCATGGCCGAGAGCACCGAGAAGCACGCCAGGTGGGGGACGCGGGGACACCGCGGTGTCACCGCAGGGCCACCCCGGCCACCAGTGCCCTTGTGGTTACACGGTTACGGGGTTGGCGTGTCCTCCACGGGGAGGAGATGTCCCTCGTGGGGTTGAGATGTTCTCCTTGGGGGTGAGATGTCTCTCGTGGGGTTGAGATGTCCTCCACGGGGGTGAGATGGGCCTTGTGGGGTTGAGGTGTCCTCCACGGGGAGGAGATGTCCTCCATGGGGTCGAGGTGTCCCTTCTGGGGGTGAGGTGGCCCTTGTAGGGTTGAGGTGTCCTCCACGGGGAGGAGATGTCCCTCATGGGGTCGAGGTGTCCCTTCTGGGGGTGAGGTGGCCCTTATGGGGTTGAGGTGTCCTCCACGGGGAGGAGATGTCCTCCATGGGCTCGAGGTGGCCCTTCTGGGGGTGAGGTGGCCCTTGTGGGGTTGAGGTGTCCTCCATGGGGGTGAAATGGCCCTTGTGGGGTTGAGGTGTCCTCCACGGGGAGGAGATGTCCTCCATGGGGTCGAGGTGTCCCTCCTGGGGTTGAGGTGTCCTCCATGGGGGTGAGGTGTCCCTCGTGGGGTTGAGATGTCCTCCACGGGGGTGAGGTGCCCTCCATGGGGTTGAGATGTCCCTCTTAGGGTTGAGATGTCCTCCATGGGGGTGAGGTGTCCTCCATGGGGGTGAGGTGTCCCTCGTGGGGTTGAGACATCCCTTGTGGGGTTGAGGTGTCCTCCACGGGGAGGAGATGTCCTCCACGGGGTTGAGGTGTCCCTCATGGGGTTGAGACGTCCTCCACGGGAAGAAGGTGTCCCTCGGGGGGGTGACACATCCTCCATAGGGGTTGAGACATCCTCCACAGGGTTGGTATGCCCCTCATAGGGGTGACAGGTCCTCCACGAGGTGACAGGTCCTCCACAGAGGTGACAGGTCCTCCATGGGGTTGGCGCATCCTTCGTGGGGGTGTCCCGTCCTCCACAGGGCTTGACATCTCCTCCGTGGGGTTGACGTCTCTTCCCACGAGGGTGATAGGACCTCCGTGGGGGTGTGACACATCGCAACGGCGTGTGACGCATCTCCCTCGTCCCCCACCGCAGGCTCCAAGCCGTCATGTGCATCATCAGCACCATCATGGAGTCCTGCCCCTCCACCTCCAGCTTCTACAGCAGCGCCGCCAAGACCCAACACAACGGCATGAACAACATCATCCGCCTGTTCCTCAAGAAGGGTTTGGTCAATGACCTGGCCAGGGTCCCTCACAGCCTTGACCTCTCCAGGTACGACCCCACCCGGACACCCAGGTCCGCTCTTTATCGGGGGTCTCGAGGGGTCGTGGTGGATCTTTGAGGGTCGTGGGGGGTCTTGAGGCATCATGGTGGGTCTTGGGGGTCATGGTGGGTCTTGAGGTGTCATGGGGGTCATGATGGATCTTGAGGGGTCGTGGTGGATCTTTGAGGGTCGTGGGGGGTCTTGGGGGTCTTCGTGGGTCTTGAGGGGTCATGGGGATTGCAGGGGCTCATGGTGGGTCTTGAGGTGTCATGGGGGTCATGATGGATCTTGAGGGGTTGTGGTGGATCTTTGAGGGTCGTGGGGGTTTTGAGGCATCATGGGGGGTCTTGGGGGTCATGGTGGGTCTTGAGGGGTCATGGGGATTGTAGGGGCTCGTGGTGGGTCTTGAGGTGTCATGGGGGTCATGATGGATCTTGAGGGGTCGTGGTGGATCTTTGAGGGTCGTGGGGGGTCTTGAGGCATCATGGGGGGTCTTCGTGGGTCTTGAGGGGTCATGGGGATTGCAGGGGCTCATGGTGGGTCTTGAGGGGTCATGGGGGTCATGATGGATCTTGAGGGGTCGTGGTGGATCTTTGAGGGTCGTGGGGGGTCTTGAGGCATCATGGGGGGTCTTGGGGGTCTTCAGGGGTCATGGGGATTGCAGGGGGTCATGGTGGATCTTGAGGGTCTTGAGGTGTCATGGGGGTCGTGATGGGTCTTGAGGGGTTGTGGGGGGTCTTGAGGGGTCATGGGGGGTTGTGGGGGGTCTTGATGGGTTTGGGGGGTCTTGAGGTGTCACAGGGGTCGTGGGGGGTCTTGAGGGGTCATAGGAGGTTGTGTTGGGTCGTGGTGGGTCGTGGCGGGTCTTGAGGTGTCATGGGGGTTGGGGGGGGTCTTGAGGGGTTGTGAGGGGTTTTGAGGGGTTGTGGGGGGTCTTGAGGGGTTGTGGGGGGTCTTAAGGGTCTTGAGGGGTTGTGGTGGGCCTTGAGGTGTCATGGGGGTCGTGGGGGATCTTGAGGGGTCATAGGAGGTTGTGTTGGGTCATGGTGGGTCTTGAGGGGTTGGGGTGGGTCCTGAGGGGTCGTGGGGGGTCTTGAGGGGTTTGGAGGGCTTTTGAGGTGTCATGGGGGTCGTGGTGGATCTTGAGGGGTCGTGGGGGGTCTTGGGGGATCATGGGGGGTCATGGTGGATCTTGGGGGGTCGTGGTGGATCTTGAGGGTCTTGAGAGGTGCTGGGGGGTCTTGGGGAGGTCTTGAGGGGTCTTGGGGGGTCTTGATGGGTCGTGGGGGCTCTTGAGGTATCATGAGGGTTTTATTGGGTCATGGGGGGTCTCGGGGGGCCGTGGCGGGTCCTGGGGGGCCGTGAGGGTCTCCTGGACGCCCGGGTCCCCACCCGCCACCCCCCCACCGCAGCCCCAACATGGCGAACACGGTGAACGCGGCGCTGAAGCCGCTGGAGACGCTCTCCCGCATCGTCAACCAGCCCAGCGGCCTCTTCGGCACCAAGGGCTCCTCCAGCAAGAGCAAGGGAGAGGGGGCCGGGGGGGCACGGGAAGCCGGAGCCGCCCCCCCCGATGGAGGTACCTGCACCCCCAGGCCCCCCAAATCTCCCCCGGGCCCCCCCAAATCTCCCCTGGGCCCCTACATATCCCCTCTGTCCCCCTTGTGCCCCCAATCTCTCGTGTCCCCCCCCAATCTCTCGTGTCCCCCCCAATCTCTCGTGTCCCCCCCAAATCTCTTGTGTCCCCCCCCAAATGTCTCTCCTGTCCCCCCATTTTCCCTGTGCCCCCCCCATTTTCCCTGTGCCCCCCCATCTTTTGTGGCCCCCCATTTTCCCTGTGCCCCCCCCATCTCTCGTGGCCCCCCCATTTTCCCTGTGCCCCCCACATCTTCCTTGCCCCCCCCCCCATCTCTCGTGCCCCCCAATTTTCCTTGCCCCATCACCCCCTGTGTCCCCACGTCCCCCTGTCCCCTCCTTGTGGCCACCCCCGGGGGGGACCCGCCTGTCACCCTGACACCCCCTCTAACCCCCCCCCCCCCCCCCCAAAAAAAAAGGGGACCCCGGGGACCCCGAACCCCCCGAGGAGGACGCGGAGGCGGCGCAGGCGGAGGCGGCCGACGGCGACATGGACGGGGAAGCCGAGGGCGACACGGTGGTGCTGGCCGGGCAGCCCGAGGGGCTCAGCACCCAGGAGATGCAGGTGAGGGAGGGGGGGACCCCCCCAAATCCCACGTAACCCCCCCCCCCAAATCCCACGTACCCCCCTAAATCCACCCCATCCCCCCCCCAAGGTGGAAAACGAGCTGGAGGATCTCATCGACGAGCTGCTGGAGAGGGACGGGGCCACCGGCAACAGCACCATCATCGGTGAGACCCCCCCCCCCCCCTCCGGCCAAAAACGGGGTCCCCCTTGCTATCAGGGACCCCCCCCACATATCAGGGTGCCCCCCCTGCACCCCTTAACGGCATTCCCCCCCCCCAAAGTGAGCCGCCCGGGCGAGGACGAGTCGCAGGAGGACGTGCTGATGGACGAAGCTCCCTCGAACCTCAGCCAAGCCTCCACGCTGCAGGCGAACCGGGAAGGTGAGCGAGCGCCTTGGGGGGGGGCCCCCAAATTTTGGGGGGGCTCAGGGGGAGATTTGGGGGGACGGGGACGGGTGCCGAGATCCCACCTACCCCCCTTTATCCCCTCCCGAAGATTCCATGAACATCCTGGATCCCGAAGACGAGGAAGAGCACACGCAGGAGGAAGACAGCAGCGGCAGCAACGAGGACGAGGACGACAGCCAGGACGAGGAGGAGGAGGAGGAGGAGGAAGATGAGGACGATCAGGTGGGAGAACCGGGTGCCCCGTTTTGGGGTCGGGGTGCCCCGTTTTGGGTCAGAGGGTGCCATTTTGGGGTCGGGGTGCCCCATTTTGGGGTCAGGGTGCCCCATTTTGGGTCAGAGGGTGCCATTTTGGGGTCAGGGTGCCCCATTTGGGGTCAGGGTGGCCCATTTTGGGGTCAGGGTGCCCCTGTTTTGGGTCAGAGAGTGCCATTTTGGGGTCTGGGTGCCCCATTTTGGGGTCAGGGTGCCCCATTTCAGGTCAGCGGCTGCCATTTTGGGGTCTGGGTGCCCCATTTTGGGGTCAGAGGGTGCCATTTTGGGGTCGGGGTGCCCCATTTTGGGGTCAGGGTGCCCCATTTTGGGTCAGAGGGTGCCATTTTGGGGTCGGGGTGCCCCATTTTGGGTCAGAGGGTGCCATTTTGGGGTCAGGGTGCCCCATTTTGGGGTCAGAGGGTGCCATTTTGGGGTCGGGGTGCCCCATTTGGGGTCAGGGTGGCCCATTTGAGGTCAGGGTGCCCCTGTTTTGGGTCAGGGTGCCCCTGTTTTGGGTCAGAGAGTGCCATTTTGGGGTCAGGGTGCCCCGTTTTGGGGTCAGAGGGTGCCATTTTGGGGTTGGGGTTCCCCATTTTGGGGTCAGGGTGCCCCATTTCAGGTCAGCGGCTGCCATTTTGGGGTCAGGGTGCCCCATTTGGGGTCAGGGTGGCCCATTTTGGGGTCAGGGTGCCCCTGTTTTGGGTCAGAGAGTGCCATTTTGGGGTCAGGGTGCCCCATTTTGGGGTCAGGGTGCCCCATTTCAGGTCAGCGGCTGCCATTTTGGGGTCTGGGTGCCCCATTTTGGGGTCAGAGGGCGCCATTTTGGGGTCGGGGTGCCCCATTTTGGGGTCAGCGGCTGCCATTTTGGGGTCGGGATGCCCCATTTTGGGGTCGGGGTGCCCCATTTTGGGTCAGAGGGTGCCATTTTGGGGTCAGGGTGCCCCATTTTGGGGTCAGAGGGTGCCATTTCGGGCCCGGGTGCCCCATTTTGGGGTCAGGGTGGCCCATTTGAGGTCAGGGTGCCCCTGTTTTGGGTCAGGGTGCCCCTGTTTTGGGTCAGAGGGTGCCCCATTTTGGGGTCAGGGGCTGCAATTTTGGGGTCGGGGTGCCCCATTTCGGGCCCGGGTGCCCCCATTTCGGCTCCGAGGGTGCCTGCTGACCCCCCTGGGGTTATTCCCCCCTCAGGACGATGAGGAAGGGGAGGAAGGGGAGGAAGAGGAGGACGACGACGACGGCTCGGAGATGGAGCTGGATGAAGATTACCCCGACATGAACGCCTCCCCCCTCGTCCGCTTCGAGCGCTTCGACCGCGACGATGACCTCATCATCGAGTTCGACAACATGTTCTCCAGCCCCAGTACGGACTGGGGGGGGGGGGGGGGGGGGGCAGGCAGAAAAAGGGGGGGACACGGCGATTTGGGGGGGTCACGGGGCTCCCTGCGCTCGGGGGGGGGCAAGGTGGGGTTCACCCCCTTGACACCCCATTTTTTTTTCACCTCTCGGGGGGCTTGAGGGGGTTAAGAAGGGGTTCACCCCCCCCCCAGCACCCCAATTCTGTCTCCCCATGGATTTGGGGGGGGGGTCAGGAAGGGGTTCAACCCCCCCAGCACCCCAATTCTGTCTCCCCATGGATTTGGGGGGGGGGTCAGGAAGGGGTTCAACCCCCCCAGCACCCCAATTCTGTCTCCCCATGGATTTGGGGGGGGTCAGGAAGGGGTTCACCCCTCCAGCACCCCAATTCTGTCTCCCCATGGATTTGGGGGGGGGGTCAGGAAGGGGTTCACCCCCCCCAGCACCCCAATTCTGTCTCCCCATGGATTTTGGGGGGGTCAGGAAGGGGTTCACCCCCCCCCAGCACCCCAAACCTCCCCTCAGGTCATGGATTTGGGGGGGTTAAGAAGGGGTTCACCCCCCCGACACCCCAAATCTCCCCTCGGGTCATGGATTTGGGGGGGTTATGAAGGGGTTCACCCCCCCGACACCCCAAATCTCCCCTCGGGTCATGGATTTGGGGGGGTTATGAAGGGTTTCACCCCCCCTGACACCCCAAATCTCCCCTCAGGTCATGGATTTGGGGGGGTTAAGAAGGGGTTCACCCCCCCGACACCCCAAATCTCCCCTCGGGTCATGGATTTGGGGGGGTTAAGAAGGGGTTCACCCCCCCGACACCCCAAATCTCCCCTCAGGTCATGGATTTGGGGGGGTTATGAAGGGGTTCACCCCCCCCCGACACCCCAAATCTCCCCTCGGGTCATGGATTTGGGGGGGTTAAGAAGGGGTTCACCCCCCCGACACCCCAAATCTCCCCCTCGGGTCATGGATTTGGGGGGGTTATGAAGGGTTTCACCCCCCCGACACCCCAAATCTCCCCTCGGGTCATGGATTTGGGGGGGTTATGAAGGGGTTCACCCCCCCGACACCCCAAATCTCCCCTCGGGTCATGGATTTGGGGGGGTTAAGAAGGGGTTCACCCCCCTGACACCCCAAATCTTCATCTCCCCATGACCTCGGGTGGGTTAACACCCCAAATCTCCCCTCAGGTCATGGATTTGGGGGGGTTAAGAAGGGGTTCACCCCCCTGACACCCCAAATCTTCATCTTCCCATGACCTCGGGCGGGTTAACACCCCAAATCTCCCCTCAGGTCATGGATTTGGGGGGGTTAAGAAGGGGTTCACCCCCCTGACACCCCAAATCTTCATCTCCCCATGACCTCGGGCGGGTTAACACCCCAAATCTCCCCTCAGGTCATGGATTTGGGAGGATCAGGAGGGGGGTTCGCCCCCCGACCCCCCCCATTTTTCACCTCCCCGTGCCTCGCACCATGACAAGGGTATCAAGAAAGCTTCCCCGCCCCCCCCCTTGACACCCCATTTTCCTCCTCGCCCTCCTTTTCCAGCCGACATCCCCCCGTCTCCCGGGAACATCCCGGCCAGCCACCCGCTCCTGGTCCGCCACGCCGACCACGGATCCCTGGGCCTGGGGACCGGAGCCGCCACCACCCGCCTGGCGCAAGGCTTGGGGCGCAGCCAGCGCACCCTCCGCCAGCTCACCGCCAACGCCGGCCACACCATCCACGTCCACTATCCCGGCGCTCGGCAACCCAACCCGCCCCTCATCCTCCAGCGGTGAGTAACGAAACCCCCCCGGGCCCCCCCAAATCCCCCCAAACCCCCCTGGGCACCCCCAAACTCCCTGGGAGCCCCCAAACCCCCCCGGGGTCTCCTGGATCCCCATCGTCCCCCAGTTCGTCCCTCAACGTGCTCCATCGTCCTCTGCTGTGCCCCGTCGTCCCCTAATTCAGCCCTCGAGGCCCCCCCGGGCGCCCCCAAACACCCACGGGAGCCCCCAAACCCCCTGGGCCCCCCCAAGCCCCCCTGGGAGCCCCCAACCCCCCCGGGATCTCCTGGATCCCCATCATCCCCCAGTTCGTCCCTCAACGTGCTCCATCGTCCTCTGCTGTGCCCCCTCGTCCCCTAATTCAGCCCTTGAGGCCCCCCCGGGCCCCCCCAAACCCCCCTGGGCCCCCCCAAAACCCCCTGGGAGCCCCCAACCCCCCCGGGATCTCCTGGATCCCCATCATCCCCCAGTTCGTCCCTCAACGTGCTCCATCGTCCTCTGCTGTGCCCCCTCGTCCCCTAATTTGTCCCTTGAGCCCCCCCCAGACCCCCATGTCCCCCCCCCAGACCCTCGTGTCCCCCCTCCCATGTCCCCCCCCCCTCGGTGTCCCCTCTCCTCCCTGGTCCCCGTGTCCCCCCCCCAGTGTCCCCTTTGTCCCTGGTCCCAATGTCCCCCCTCCTCCCTGGGGTCCCCCCCAGTGTCCCCCTCCTCCCTGGTCCCCATGTCCCCCTCCTCCTTGATGTCCCCCCCCCCCCCCAGTGTCCCCTTTGTCCCTGGTCCCAATGTCCCCCTCCTCCCTGGTCCCCATGTCCCCCCTCATCTTTGATGTGTCCCCCCCCCCAGTGTCCCCTTTGTCCCTGGTCCCCATGTCCCCCTCCTCCTTGATGTCCCCCCAAGTGTCCCCTTTGTCCCTGGTCCCAATGTCCCCCCTCCTCCCTGGGGTCCCCCCCAGTGTCCCCTTCATCCCTGGTCCCCATGTCCCCCTCCTCCCTGGTCCCCATGTTCCCCCTCCTCCTTAATGTCCCCCCCCAGTGTCTCCTTTGTCCCTGGTCCCAGTGTCCCCCCTCTTCCCTGGGGTCCCCCCCAGTGCCCCCCCCTCCTCCCTGGTGTCCGTGTCCCCCCCCCCCCCCCCCCCCCCCAGTGTCCCCTTGTCCCCCCTCCCCGTCCCCGCCGCTGACGCCATCCCCTCCCCGTCCCCGCAGGCTGCTGGGCCCCTCGGCGGCGGCCGACATCTTGCAGCTGAGCAGCAGCCTGCCCCTGCAGAGCCGGGGCCGGGCCCGGCTGCTGGTGGGCAACGAGGACGTGCACATCATCGCCCGCTCCGACGACGAGCTCCTCGACGACTTCTTCCACGAGCAGGGCAGCGCCGGCAGCCAGGCAGGCGAGTAGGGGGCGGGGCCTGCGGGGGGGGCGGGGCCTGCGGGGGGGCGGGGCCTGCGAGAAAGCGGGGACCCCCCCCCCAAATCAGATGGCTGCAGGGGTGGAGGGGAGGGGGCCTGGAGGGAGGGGGTGGAGCCTGGAGGAAAGGGGAGGAGCCTGGAGGGAGGGGGTGGAGCCTGGAGGGGGAGGGAGGAGCCTGGAGGGGGCGGGGCCTGGGAGAAAGCAGAGACCCCCTCCCCAAATCAGATGGCTGCAGGGGTGGAGGGGAGGGGGCCTGGAGGGAGGGGGTGGAGCCTGGAGGGAGGGGGTGGAGCCTGGAGGGAGGGGGTGGAGCTGAGGGGGCGGAGCCTGGAGGGGGCGGGGCCTGCGAGAAAGTGGGGACACCCCCCCCCCAAATCAGATGGCTGTAGGGGTGGAGGGGAGGGGGCCTGGAGGGAGGGGGTGGAGCCTGGAGGGAGGGGGTGGAGCCTGGAGGAAGGGGGTGGAGCCTGGAGGGAGGGGGTGGAGCTGGGGGGGCGGAGCCTGGAGGGGGCGGGGCCTGGGAGAAAGCAGAGACCCCCTCCCCAAATCAGATGGCTGCAGGGGTGGAGGGGAGGGGGCCTGGAGGAAAGGGGTGGAGCCTGGAGGAAAGGGGTGGAGCCTGGAGGAAAGGGGTGGAGCCTGGAGGAAAGGGGAGGAGCCTGGAGGGAGGGGGTGGAGCTGGGGGGCGGAGCTTGGAGGGGGTGGGGCCTGGGAGAAAGCAGAGACCCCCTCCCCAAATCAGATGGCTGCAGGGCTGGAGGGGGTGGGGCTTGGAGGGAGGGGGAGGAGCCTGGGTCGAGGGGGTGGAGCCTGCTGGGGGTGGGGATGGCAGGGAAAGGCGGGGCTTAGAGGAAGGGGGCGTGGCCTGAGAGGGGGCAGGGCCATGAATGGGGGGCAGTGGGGAAGGGTGGGCCGAGACCAATTAAGGGGCCTGGCCTCGTATGAAGGGGCGTGGCCTGGCCCGAGGGGGTGGGGCCTGTCTGGGGGGCGTGGCCTGGCCCGAGGGGGCGGGGCCTGGCGGAGGAAGCCCTCCCCCGCCCCCCGGGGCTGAGGCTGCCCCTCCCCGGCCGCAGGGACCCTCTCCAGCATCCCCACCGCCCTGACGCGCTGGACCGAGGAGTGCAAGGTGCTGGACGCCGAGAGCATGCACGACTGCGTCTCGGGTGAGCCCCCCAGTGCCCCCAGTGCCCCCAGTGTCCTCCCAGTGCCCCCCCAGTATCCCCCATGCCCCCCCAGTATCCCCCATGCCCCCCCAAACCACCGCCACCGCCTCCTCCCACCACCCCCCCCCCCCCCCCCCCCCCCATCAGGGACCCCTCCAGTGCCAGCGCCCCGTCCTCTCCACCCCCCCCACGATGTCCCCACGATGTCCCCACACCCCCTGGATGTCCCCAACACCTCCCAGTGCTCCCAGACCCCCCCCAGTGCTCCCAGAACCCCCCCAATGTCCCCCAATACCCCCCCAAACCACTGCCACCGCCTCCTCCCACCACCCCCCCCCCCCATCAGGGACCCCTCCAGTGCCAGCGCCCCGTCCTCTCCACCCCCCCACGATGTCCCCACGATGTCCCCACGATGTCCCCACACCCCCTGGATGTCCCCAACACCTCCCAGTGCTCCCAGAACCCCCCCAATGTCCCCCAATACCCCCCCAAACCACTGCCACCGCCTCCTCCCACCACCCCCCCCCCCCATCAGGGACCCCTCCAGTGCCAGCGCCCCGTCCTCTCCACCCCCCCACGATGTCCCCACGATGTCCCCACACCCCCCAGTGTCCCCACACCCCCCGGGGGGGTCTCCCAGCCCCCCCAAACCCCCCCTTTTCACGCCCCCCCCCCCCCCCCGCAGTGGTGAAGGTGCCCATCCTGGCGCGGCTGGAAGCCCTGCGCGACGAGGAGCTGGACGAGCGGCGAGAGAAACGCCGGCGGCAGGCGGCCGAGGAAGAAGCCAAAGGCAGCGAGCGCGGCCCCGAGGACAAGGACGGGCCTGACGCCCAGGTGAGGGGCACCCCAACCTCCCCCCCCCCTTACCCCCCCAAAAAACTTTTGGGGGGTGTTGGGGGGGGGTGTCCCTTCTTCACCGCCCCCCTCCCCGGCCTCAGTCACTTCCCCTCTCCCGCAGGACGCGGCGTCCAAGGCCGCCACCGCCTCCGCCGACGTCCCCCCCCAGGTAATCCCCCTTCCATCATTTCGGGGTGTCCCCCCAAACCCCGACGTACCCGGATGACCCTTCCCAGCCCCCCCAAATCCATTTTTTCCCCCCCTTTTCCCTCCCCCTTCCCCCTTGACCTGGCACCCCGCGGGTTGAGGTAGTAGATTGTATAGTTGGAGGGTCACACCCCCGTCTCGGAGATAACTATACAGTCTACTGTCTTCCTCGCGGGGCGCGCGGCCGCCGCCGGACGCCTGGGTCCCCTACGGGGCGGGGAGGGGGGGCCGAATCTTGGGGGGGGGGGTTTGGGGGGCTCTAAGGATCCCCTCCCCCCTCCCAGTATACCCAGTGTCCAACGGGAGGTTGATAAATGGGGGATTTTGAAAGGGCGGGGGTAAAATGGAGGAGGGGGGATTTTGGGGGGGGGGGGTTTAGGGGGATTTTGGGGGGTTGGGGGGATGTGGGGGAGGATTTGGGGGGGGTTTAGGGGGATTTTGGGGGGGTTGGGGGGATGTGGGGGAGGATTTGGGGGGGTTTAGGGGGATTTTTGGGGGGGTTGGGGGGATTTGGGGGGGTTTAGGGGGATTTTTGGGGGGGTTGGGGGGGATTTGGGGGTGTTTAGGGGGATTTGGGGGGGGTTAGGGGGAATTGGGGGGGATTTTGGGGGGGTTGGGGGATTTGGGGGGGATTTGGGGGGGCTTAGGGGTGTTTTGGGGGGTGTAGGGGGATTTTGAGGGGATTTAGGGCAATTTTGGGGGGGTGAGGGCGATTTTGGGGGGGTGAGGGGGATTTGGGGGGGTTTAGGGGGATTTTGGGGGGGGTTAGGGGGATTTAGGACAAGTTGGGGGGGTTTAGGGGATTTAGAGGGGATTTGGGGGGGGTAGGGGGGTTTGGGGGGGTTGAGGGGTTTTTGGGGGGTTCTGTTTTTTGGGGGGGGGTACGACGTGGTTTGGGGGGGGTGAGGCAGTCGGATTGGGTGGGGGGGCCTACTTTCCCCCCATGGGGACCCCCCCTCATTTTGGGGTGCAGCCGGACGCCTGCATCCCCCCAAAGTAAGGGGGGTGGGTGGGTTTTTTTTGGGGGGGGGGGCTCCCAGATTTTTGGGGGTGCCCCCCCCTCACTGATCCCTGTATCCCCCCCCCCCCCCCCCCTCCCAGAACACAGCGGGACGCCGGGAGAGACCCCCCCCTCCCGGTCCCCATCGGACGCTGGTGATGTTGGAACCTACGCCGACCCCCCCAGATCCCCCCCCGGGAGCCCCCCAAATTCCCGCTCGCCCCCCTCAACCCCCCGAACACGAAGAGGGGGGGCCCGGGCGACCCCCCCAAGACGCCGAAGCCACCCAAATGGAGCTGTCACCCGCTCCCACCATCAGTAAGTCCTCATTTTTTGGGGCGATATCGCTCATTTTTAGGACTTTTCTCAATTTGGGGGGGGGGGTCTCACCTTAAGGGGGGGTCTCCCCGATTTGGGGGGGTCTCCCTAATTTTGGGGGGGGCTTAATGAATGTCCCTCCCCCCCCCCAGCGTCGCTGTCCCCGGAGCGAGCGGAGGACTCGGACGCGCTGACGGCGGTGAGCAGCCAACTGGAAGGCTCCCCCATGGACACCTCCAGTTTGGCTTCTTGTCCTTTGGAAGAAGCTGGGGGGGCTCCCCCTCCCCCAACAGCCCCCCAAAATCCCCCCGGCACCCCCCAAGGACCTCCCCCCGCCCCCCCCGACGCCGCTCAGCCCCCCGACGATAGGTAAGAGCCCTTAACGCCGCTCCCCTCCCCCCCACCCCCGCCATTTCCCCCTCCCCCTTCCTATAAAACGGAGGGGGGACGGGTTTGGGGGTGCCCCCCCCCCCCCTTGCTGACGTCACCCCCCCCCTCCTCTGACGTCATCCCTCCCCAAGCTCTCCCCCGGCCTCGTCCTCGGAGAGTTCGTCCACCCGGGATTCGGCCGTCGCCATTTCGGGAGCCGACTCGCGGGGGATTTTGGAAGAGCCCCTGCCCTCCACCAGCAGCGAGGAGGAGGACCCCCTGGCCGGTCGGTGCCACCTCTGTCCCCTCCCTCGTCACCTCTGTCCCCTCCCTCGTCACCCCTGCCCCCTCCCTCGTCACCTCTGTCACCCCCCCACCCCGTCCCCCGCGGCGCCCCAGCCTCGTCTCACCTCTCGCATCCCGGCGTCGCGCTCCGGAGGGGATCGGGTACCGCCGGGAGGGGGGTGTGTCACCGTGTCCCCTGGGGGGCCACCGTGTCACCTGGGGGGCCACCCCATGTCCCCAGGGGTGTCACCGTGTCATCTGGGGGGCCACTGTGTCACCTGAGGGGTCCCTTCGTCCCCGGGGGGAGGGGTTAGGGATGTCCCCAGGGGGGGTCTGGGGGTGTCCTCCCTGTTCCTGGGGGGTCCCTGTGTCCCCATGTCCCCCCCAGGGGGGTCTGGGGGTGTCCCCACCGTGTCCTCCCTGTCCCTGGGGGGTCCTTGTGTCCCCATGTCCCCCCCAGGGGGGTCTGGGGGTGTCCCCACCATGTCCTCCCTGTCCCTGGGGGGGTCCTTGTGTCCCCATGTCCCCCCCCCAGGGGGGTCTGGGGGGTGTCCCCAACGTGTCCTCCCTGTCCCTGGGGGGGTCCCCATGTCCCCAGGGGGGTCTGGGGGTGTCCCCAACGTGTCCTCCCTGTGCCTGGGGGGGTCCCCATGTCCCCAGGGGGGTCTGGGGGTGTCCCCACCGTGTCCTCCCTGTCCCTGGGGGGGTCCCCATGTCCCCAGGGGGGTCTGGGGGTGTCCCCAACGTGTCCTCCCTGTGCCTGGGGGGTCCCCATGTCCCCAGGGGGGTCTGGGGGTGTCCCCAACGTGTGTCCCCCCCCGTCCCCCCCCCCCCAGGGATCAGCCTTCCGGAGGGGGTGGACCCCTCGTTCCTGGCGGCGCTGCCGGACGACATCCGCCGGGAGGTGCTGCAGAACCAGCTGGGGATCCGCCCCCCCGCCCGGGCCCCGCCCACCCCCAGCCCCGCCCCTCCGGTGGTGGCCAATCCCGGCCTGACCGAAGTCAGCCCCGAGTTCCTGGCCGCCCTCCCCCCGGCCATCCAGGAGGAGGTGGGTGGGGCTTGCGAGGGGGCGGGGCTTGCGAGGGGGCGGGGCCTCGATGGATGGGCGGGGCCTGGGGTGGGGTTACAGGGGTCTGGGGGTGGGGCCTATGGGGGTGAGGTGAAGGGGGTGGGGCTAAAGGGGGTGGGTGTGGCATGGGGTGGGGTTCAGGGGGAGTGGCCTGTACTGGGGGTGGGGCCTAAGCAGGGGGGCGGGGTTAGAGGGGGAGGGTGTGGCCTGGGGGTGGGGCTTACTTAGGGGTGGAGTCACAGCGGGGGTGTGGCCTGGGGGGGTGGGGCTTGTGTGCAGGCAAGGCCACACCCCCCCGGGGGGAGGAGCCAGGCCTGGGTGGGTGGGCTTGGGGGTGGGGCTTAGCCAAGGGGTGGGGCTTGGGCAAAGGGGCGGGGCTTGGGGGGGGCTGGTGCCCCTTTAGGGCGGGGGGGGGGGGTTAACCCCGTCGTGCCCAGAGCCCTCAAATAGGGGTGTGTCCCGGGGGTGTGGCTGGGGGGGGGGCGTGGCCTCCTGAAGGGGCGTGGCTTACCACTGCTGGGCGGGGGGGGGGGGCGCGTCCCGGCAGGTGCTGGCGCAGCAGCGAGCGGAGCAGCAGCGTCGGGAGCTGGCGCAGGCGACGAGCTCGGACGCCCCGATGGATCCGGTGACCTTCATCCAGACGCTGCCCTCGGAGCTGCGGCGCTCGGTGCTGGAGGACATGGAGGACAGCGTCCTGGCCGTCATGCCCCCCGACATCGCCGCCGAGGCCCAGGCCCTCCGGCGGGAGCAGGAGGCCCGGCAGCGGCAGCTCATGCACGAGAGGCTCTTCGGTCACTCCAGCACCTCCGCCCTCTCCGCCATCCTCCGCAGTCCCGGTGAGATGGCCCCCGCCGTCCCCACCGTCCTGTCCCCAACCCCGCCGTCCTGTCCCCAGCCCCGCCGTCCTGTCCCCAACCCCGCCGTCCTGTCCCCAGCCCCGCCGTCCTGTCCCCAACCCCGCCGTCCTGTCCCCAGCCCCGCCGTCCTGTCCCCAACCCCGCCGTCCTGTCCCCAGCCCCCCCGTCCTGTCCCCAACCCCCCCGTCCTGTCCCCAGCCCAGCACAGTGTCCTCTCTGCTGTTCTCTGCCCTCTCCCAGCACCCCTCGCCCTCTCCCGGCACCCCTCACCCTCTCCCGGCACCCTCCGTCCTCTCCCGGCACCCACTTTTCTCTCTCAGCACCCCCCAAAGCTCTCCTGACTTCCCTGATTCTGTCCCGGCACCCCAATTTTTTCCTGACACCTCCTCGTTCTTTTTGGACTCCCTCCATCCTCTCCCGGCACCCCCAATCCTCTCCCGGCACCCCCAATCCTCTCCCAGCACCCCCAGTTCTCTCCTGACACCCCCAATCCTCTCCTGACACCCCCAGTCCTCTCCCAGCACCCCCAGTTCTCTCCTGACACCCCCAATCCTCTCCTGACACCCCCAGTTCTCTCCTGACACCCCCAGTCCTCTCCCAGCACCCCCAGTCCTCTCTCTGCACCCCATTTATCCATTCCTGACACCCCCTCATCCTCTCCCAGCACCCCCAGTTCTCTCCTGACACCCCCAATCCTCTCCTGACACCCCCAATCCTCTCCTGACACCCCCAGTCCTCTCCCAGCACCCCCAGTTCTCTCCTGATACCCCCAGTTCTCTCCTGACACCCCCAATCCTCTCCTGACACCCCCAGTTCTCTCCTGACACCCCCAGTCCTCTCCTGACACCCCCAA
The DNA here is from genome assembly GCF_965183815.1 of Platalea leucorodia. Taxonomy (NCBI): domain Eukaryota; kingdom Metazoa; phylum Chordata; class Aves; order Pelecaniformes; family Threskiornithidae; genus Platalea; species Platalea leucorodia. The sequence continues at coordinate 25,735 of NW_028121084.1, forward strand.
TCCTCTCCTGACACCCCCAGTCCTCTCCCAGCACCCCCAGTTCTCTCCTGACACCCCCAGTTCTCTCCTGATACCCCCAGTCCTCTCCCAGTACCCCCAATCCTCTCTCTGCACCCCATTTATCTATTCCTGACACCCCCAGTCCTCTCCTGACACCCCCAGTTCTCTCCTGACACCCCCAGTCCTCTCTCTGCACCCCAGTTATCCATTCCCGACACCCCCAATCCTCCCCCAGCACCCCCCTCGCCCCCCCCCCCCGCGCCCCGCACCGCCCCCCCAGCCCCTGACGCCGCTCTCCCCGCAGCCTTCACCAGCCGGCTGAGCGGGAACCGCGGGGTGCAGTACACCCGCCTGGCCGTCCAGCGCGGCGGCACCTTCCACATGGGCGGCGGCAGCAGCCACAGCAGGTACCCGCCGGGCGCGCGAGGGGGGGCCCCCCGCTATTTTTAGGGGGGCCCTCACCGCATTTCACCCCCCCCGCAGACCTTCGGGGAGCAGCGTGGACAGCCTTTTACGCCTCCGAGGTCGTCTGTTGCTGGATCACGAAGCTCTCTCCTGCCTTTTGGTGCTGCTGTTCGTCGACGAACCCAAACTCAACACCAGCCGCCTCCACCGCGTCCTCCGAAACCTCTGCTACCACGCTCCCACCCGCGGCTGGGTGGTCCGCAGCCTCCTCTCCATCCTCCAGCGCAGCAGCGAGAGCGAGCTTTGCCTCGAAGCCCCCCGCGGAACCCCCTTAACGGAAGAAAGACCCCGACGAGCCAGCGGACGAACCGGTAGCTCGACCGGTACCGCCGTCGAACCTCGCGGTTTAGATTTATTACATCGCGTCGAAGCTCGAAGTTCCGGACAACTTTCCTGGCTTTCCGTTTCTATGGATGCGGCTTTGGGTTGTCGTACCAACATCTTCCAGATCCAACGAGTTCCGGGACGGAAACATACGGAAAAACACGCCGCCGCCGCCGGTTCCGCCGTTCACATCCATCCCCAGGCCGCCCCCGTCGTCTGCCGCCACGTCCTCGATACCCTCATCCAGCTGGCCAAGGTGAGGGGGGGGTACTGGGGGGGGTACTGGGGGAGTACTGGGGGGGTTTGGGGGGGGTACTGGGGCAGTTTGGGGGAGTACTGGGGGGTTTTGGGGGGGGTACTGGGGCAGTATGGGGGGTACTGGGGGGTTTTGGAGGGGTACTGGGGGGTTTGGGGGGGGGTACTGGGGCAGTTAGGGGGGTACTGGGGGGTTTTGGGGGGGTACTGGGGCAGTTTGAGGGGTACTGGGGGGTTTTGGGGGGGTACTGGGGCAGTTTGGGGGGTACTGGGGCAGTTAGGGGGATACTGGGGGGTCTTGGGAGGGGTACTGGGGCAGTATGGGGGGTACTGGGGGGTTTTGGAGGGATACTGGGGGGTTTTGGGGGGGGTACTGGGGCAGTTAGGGGGGGTACTGGGGGATTTTGGGGGGGGTACTGGGGCAGTTAGGGGAGTACTGGGGGGTTTTGGGGGGGGTACTGGGGCAGTTAGGGGGGTACTGGGGGGTTTTGGGGGGGTACTGGGGCAGTTAGGGGGGTACTGGGGGGTTTTGGGGGGGTACTGGGGCAGTTTGGGAGAGTACTGGGGGGTTTTGGGGGGGGTACTGGGGAGTTTTGGGGGGGGTACTGGGGAAGTTTGGGGGGTACTGGGGGGTCTTGGGGGGGTACTGGGGCAGTTGGGGGGTACTGGGAAGTTTTGGGGGGGGTACTGGGGCAGTTAGGGGGGTACTGGGGAGTTTTGGGGGGTACTGGGGCAGTTTGGGGGGGGTACTGGGGCGGTTTGGGGGGGTACTGGGGGTTTTGGGGGGGTACTGGGGCAGTTTGGGGGGGACTGGGGTAGTTTGGAGTGTACTGGGGTGTTTTGGGGGGATACTGGGGCAGTTTGGGGGGGCACTGGGGGGTTTGGGGGGATACTGGGGCAGTTTGGGGAGGCACTGGGGTGTTTTGGGGGGGCACTGGGGTGTTTTGGGGGGAACTGGAGCATGTTAGGGGGTAACTGGGGGCTCCTCAATGGAGACTGGTGCAGTCTGGGGGGTACTGGGGTGTTTTGGGGCTGGGGCAGTTTGGGGGGGGTACTGGGGCGTTTTGGGGGGCACGGGGGCACATTCTGGGGGTAACTGGGGGCTCCTCAACGGAGCTGGGGTTTTTGGGGGGCACTGGAGGAAACTGGGGGGCACTGGAACTGTAATGGGGGGTCGGGGGGGGCAGATCTGGGGGTGCTTCTCCCCCCCCCCCCCCCAATTTTCTTTATTCCCCCCCCAATTTTCTCTATTCCCCCAAATTTCTCTTATTCCCCCCAAATTCTTTGTATTCCCCCCAAATTTTTTGTATTCCCCCCCCAAACTTTCCTCCCCCCCAAATTTTTCATATTCCCCCGAAATTTTCTTATTCTCCCCCAAATTTTGATATATTCCCCCCAAATTTCTTGTATTCCCCCCAAACTTTTATATATTCCCCCCAAATTTTTATATATTTCCCCCAAATTTGTAGTATTCCCCCAAATTTTTATATATTCCACCCAAATTTTTTTTATTCCCCCCCAAATTTGTTGTATTCCCCCCAAATTTGTTGTATTCCCCCAAATTTGTTGTATTCCCCCAAATTTTTATATATTCCCCCCAAACTTTCTGTATTTCCCTCAAATTTTTATATATTCCCCCCAAATTTTTATGTATTCCCCCAAATTTTTATATATTCCCCCCAAATTTGTTGTATTCCCCCAAATTTTTATATATTCCTCCCAAATTTTTATATATTCCCCCCCAAATTTGTAGTATTCCCCCAAATTTTTATATATTCCACCCAAATTTTTTGTATTCCTCCTAAATTTTTATATATTCCCCCCCAAGTTTTTTTTATTCCCCCCCAAATTTGTCGTATTCCCCCCAAATTTTTATATATTCCCCCTAAATTTTTATATATTCCCCCCAAATTTTTATATATTCCACCCAAACTTTTTGTATTTCCCCCCAATTTTTATGTATTCCCCCAAATTTTTATATATTCCCCCCAAAATTTTATATATTCCCCCTAAATTTGATTTATTCCCCCCAAATTTTATACATTCCCCCCAAATTTTCTATATTCCCCCCAGATTTGTTGCCCCCCCCCCCCTCAATTCTCTCTCGCCCCCCCAGGTCTTCCCCAGCCACTTCACCCAACAACGAGGCCGAGATCCGACGCCCAACGACGCGGACCGGGATCGCGGCCCCCCGAAATCGGGGGGGCAGCCCCTGCCCTCCCCCCCCCGCCCCCGCCCCAAACCCCCCCCCGCCCCCCCCTCCCCCTCCCCCCCCCCCCGCCGGGGCTCCCCCTCCCTCCCTTCCCCCCCCTTCCGGCAACCTTTCCACCGATTTTTGGGACCTTTTAGTCAAATTGGATAACATGAACGTAAGCCGGAAAGGGAAAAGCTCGGCCAAGACGGGAGCGGGGAGCGGAGGGCCGGAACCGGAGACGTCGGGATTGGGCTTGGAAGCGTCTCCCTTGGGCCAGCTGATGAACATGTTATCCCACGGGGTTATCCGTCGGAGCGCGCTCCTGACGGAAAAGCTGCTCCGGCTTCTTTCCCTCATCTCCATCGCTCTGCCGGAAGGAGGGAAAGGGGGCGAAGGGGGGGACGGCCCAGAACGTCGGCGCGGCGGCGGCGGCGGCGGCGGGCGGCGGCGGCGGCGGCGCGGCTCCGTCGAGTCCCTCGGCGCAGGGCGGGAACGGCGGGAGCGGCGGCGGAGGAGGAGGCGGCGCTGGTGGTGAGCGAGCGGGGACGGGGACGTGGGGACATGGGGATGGGGACGTGGGGACACGGGGATTGGGATGGGGACATGGGGATGGGGACATGGGGACAAGGGGGATTGGGATGGGGACATGGAGGGGGACATGGGGACACAGGGATTGGGATGGGGATACAGGGATTGGGATGGGGACGTGGGGATGGGGACGTGGGGACACGGGGATTGGGATGGGGACATGGAGGGGGACATGGGGACGTGGGGATGGGGACATGGGGACACAGGGATTGGGATGGGGACACAGGGATTGGGATGGGGACGTGGGGATGGGGACATGGGGACAAGGGGGATTGGGATGGGGACATGGGGATGGGGACATGGGGACAAGGGGGATTGGGATGGGGACATGGAGGGGGACAGGGGGACAAGGGGGATTGGGATGGGGACGTGGGGATGGGGACATGGGGACACGGGGATTGGGATGGGGACGTGGGGATGGGGACGTGGGGATGGGGACGTGGGGACACGGGGATTGGGATGGGGACATGGGGACACAGGGATTGGGATGGGGACGTGGGGATGGGGACATGGGGACACAGGGATTGGGATGGGGACGTGGGGATGGGGACATGGGGACACAGGGATTGGGATGGGGACATGGAGGGGGACATGGGGACACGGGGATTGGGATGGGGACATGGGGACACAGGGATTGGGATGGGGACGTGGGGATGGGGACATGGGGACACGGGGATTGGGATGGGGACGTGGGGATGGGGACGTGGGGACACAGGGATTGGGATGGGGACGTGGGGATGGGGACGTGGGGACACAGGGATGGGGTTTGGGGACACGGGGACATGGATGGGGACATGGATGGGGACATGGGAACACGGGGATGGGGACATGGGGACATGGATGGGGACGGGGACAGGGGGACAAGGACAGGGACATGGGGACATGGGGATGGGGTTTGGGGACATGGGGACATGGATGGGGACATGGGGATGGGGACAGGGATGGGGATGGGGACATGGGGACGAGAACAGGGACATGGAGGGGGACGGGGACACAGGGATTGGGATGGGGACATGGAGGGGGACATGGGGACAGGGATGGGGACACAGGGACATGGATGGGGACACAGGGATGGGGACACGGATGGCGAGATGGGGATGAGGACAGGGACGTAGGTGGGACGGAGACACGGACAGGGACATGGGGACGGGGGACATGGGGACAGGGACGGGGACATGGGGATGGGGACATAGGGATTGGGGACACAGGGATGGGGACAGGGACAGGGATGGGGACATGGGACAGGGACAGGGACATGGGGACAGGGATGGGGACACGGGGATGGGGACAGGGATGGGGACGGGGACATGGGACGCAGGGATGGGGTTGGGGATGCAGGGACGGGGCCAGGGCCGAGGGCCACACCGAGGCGGTGGCAGCGGAGGGGGGGGGGTGGTGGCAGCAGGACCCCTCCCCCCGCTGCCACCGTGTCCCCCCCCCCCCCGCCCCCCAGCCCCCAAGAGCGCCAAGTCCCCGGCCAAGGGCCCCGAGGGGGGCGGCCCCGACCCCCGGCTGGCGGCGACGGGGCTGACCGAGAGCCAGCTCCAGCTCTCCGTCGAGGTAAGCGGGGAGGGGGGGACGCCGCCGTCGCCCCCCGCCACGCGCTGGGGGGGGTTGGGGTGATGTCCCCAACCCCCCCCCCCCCATGTCCCCTCCCTCCCCTCCCCCCCCCCCCCAGGTGCTGACGTCCCACTCGTGCTCGGAGGAGGGGCTGGAGGATGCGGCCAACGTCCTGCTCCAGCTCTCGCGGGGGGACCCCGGCACCCGCGACACCGTCCTGCGCCTGCTGCTGAGCGGGGCCCGGCAGCTGGGGGCCACCCTCTGCCGCCAGATCGGTGAGGGCGGGGCGCGCGCGCCGCCGCCGATGTCATCCCCCGCCGCCGCCGCCCGCGCGGGGTGACGTCGCTCTCCGCCTCGCCAGGTACGCTGCTGGCGGAGCTGCGGGAGTACAACCTGGAGCAGCAGCGGCGGGCGCAGAGCGAGGCCCCCTCTCCCGAGGGGCTCCCCGAGGAGCAGCCCCCCAGCGCCAAGCTCAAGGGGAAGATGCAGAGCCGGTGAGCCCCCGGCCCGGCCGTTAACCCGGGGCCCTACTGACGCCCCTCGCGCCTGCCGTTAACTCTCGTGCCTACTGATAACTCTTATTCCTGCTGTTAACTGTGGTCCCTGCCGTTAACCCCGGCCCCTGCTGTTAACTCTTGTCCCTGCTGATAACTCTCGCCCCTTCCATTAACTTTTACCCCTACTGTTGACTCTTGCCCCTACTGATAACCCTGGCCCCTGCTGTTAACCCATGCCCCTACTGATAACTCTCACCCGTGCTGTTAACCCTTGCCCCTACTGATAACCCTGGCCCCTGCTGTTAACCCTTGCCCCTACTGATAACCCTTGCCCCTGCTGTTAACGCATGCCCCTGCTGATAACCCTTGTCCCTGCCATTAACTCTTGCCCCTACTGTTGACTCTTGCCCCTACTGATAACTCTCACCCCTGCCGTTAACTCTTGCCCCTGTTAACCCTGGCCCCTGCTGTTAACTCTTGCCCCTACTGTTAACCCTGGCCCCTACTGTTAACCCTTGCCCCTACTGATAACTCTTGTCCCTGCTGTTAACCCTTGTCCCTATCGTTAACTCTTGCCCCTGCCGTTAACCCTTGCTCTTACTGTTAACCCTTGTCCCTACTGCTAACCCTTGCCCCTGCTATTAACTCTTGCCCCTACTGATCCAACTCTCGCCCCTGCCGTTAACCCTTGTCCCTACCGACAACCCTCGCTATTAACTCTCGCCCCTGCTGTTAACCCTTGTCCCTACCGACAACCCTTGCCGTTAACTCTCTCCCCTGCTGTTAACCCTTGTCCCTACTGACAACCCTCGCCGTTAACTCTTGCCCCTACTGATCCAACTCTCGCCCCTGCCGTTAACCCTCGTCCCTACTGACAACCCTCGCCGTTAACTCTTGCCCCTACTGATCCAACTCTCGCCCCTGCTGTTAACCCTTGTCCCTACCGACAACCCTCGCCGTTAACTCTCCCCCCTGCTGTTAACACTTGTCCCCTACTGACAACCCTCGCCGTTAACTCTTGCCCCTACTGATCCAACTCTCGCCCCTGCTGTTAACCCTTGTCCCTACTGACAACCCTTGCCGTTAACTCTCGCCCCTGCTGTTAACCCTTGTCCCTACTGACAACCCTCGCCGTTAACTCTCGCCCCTGCCGTTAACCCTCGTCCCTACTGACAACCCTCGCCGTTAACTCTCGCCCCCGCAGGTTCGACACGGCGGAGAGCGTGGTGATCGTGGCCTCGCAGAAGCGGGCGCTGGGCGGGCGGGAGCTGCAGCTCCCCTCCATGTCGGTCCTCACCTCCAAGACCTCCACGCAGCGTTTCTTCCTCCGCGTCCTGCAGGTCATCATCCAGCTGCGCGACGACACCCGCCGGGCGCACAAGAAAGCCAAGCAGGCCGGCCGCCTGGGTAAGGGGGGGTCCTCCCCCCCCCCCCCCCGCCCCTCCCCCAAATCGCGCCCCCCTCCCCCGCTCGGCCCCCCCCCTGACGCCCTCTGCCCCCCCTCCCCGCCAGGTGCCGGGGGCCTCGGGGCGGCTGGCAGCATCCAGGCAGCCGTCCGGCAGCTGGAGGCCGAGGCCGACGCCATCATACAAATGGTACGTGAGGGCCAGAGGGCCCGGAGGCGGCAGCAGGCAGACACGGTTAGCACGGCCGCCCTTCCTCCCCGCCCTCCTCCTCCTCCTCCTCCCTCTCCTTCGCCAGCCTCCTCCTGCGCCGCCTCCTCTCTCCTCGTCCCGTTCATCCTCTTCTTCATCCTCCTCCTCCTCTCCATCCTCCTTGTCCTCCTCCCCTTCATCCTCCTCCTCTTCATCCTCCTCATCCTCCTTCTCTTCATCCTCATCATCCTCCTCTTTATCCTCATCATCCTCCTCCTCTGCATCCTCCTCATCCTCCTCCTCCTCATCCTCTTCCTCCTCCTCTTCATCTCCTTGTCCTCCTCCCCTTCATCCTCCTCCTCCTCCTCCTCCTCTTCATCTTTCTCATCCTCCTCCTCCTCTGCATCCTCCTCGTCCTCCTCTTCATCCTCCTCTTCCTCCTCCTCTGCATCCTCCTCTTCATCCTCCTCCTCCTCCTCTTCTTCATCCTCATCATCCTCTTCCTCCTCATCATCCTCCTCCTCCTCTTCATCCTCCTCATCCTCCTCCTCCTCTTCTTCATCCTCCTCATCCTCTTCCTCCTCCTTCTCATCCTCCTCCTCTTCCTCATCCTCCTCCTCTGCATCCTCCTCGTCCTCCTCTTCATCCTCCTCCTCCTCCTCTTCTTCATCCTCATCATCCTCTTCCTCCTCATCATCCTCCTCCTCCTCTTCATCCTCCTCATCCTCCTCCTCCTCTTCTTCATCCTCCTCATCCTCTTCCTCCTCCTTCTCATCCTCCTCCTCTTCATCCTCCTCCTCTTGG
>NW_028121083.1:5000-12500 GCF_965183815.1 Platalea leucorodia
AATCGTTAATATGCAGTTTATTTAACGTGTCAATTTGTTGTTACTAATTTATTTATTAATCGATTGTTTTACCGTTCCGGTTTCGGTCTTTATTAATTTATTCGTTCGGAAAGGCTTAAAATTTATCCCGAATCGCAGTACGAAAGAGAATCACGCGAGCGTTCTTACCTTCTGGCGCTTCTCCTGATGGAATTCCATGGATCGTTTGGAATCGTGAAATAATTCAGTATTAGTAAACGTTATTCGTCGTAGCAGCGTTAGGATCAGCGCTAACGCTATGAAAAACCTCCTTTTTTCGCTTGTCGTTCTAAAAGCACTACACGTTATTCAATAGGACGACTATCACGAATAATAACTTATTCATCGCTTTCGAATGACGTACCTTATGCACGATTAGTCTTTTATGCGCGATTAGTCTTTTATTCGTTACCGATTCGCCGTTCACAAAACCGTTGAGTATTGGCACGCAGAATATCAAAAGCAAGTCACGCTATTGCTAATAACACGTCGTGAGTTTATCCTCACGAGAGGATGATGACGACGCTGCTACGACTACCGCCACCGCCGCCGCCGCCGCTAACAAGAATAACAACAGTAGCAATAAATAACGTTCGCGATGATCTTTTCCGAGTAAACAAGAAGTCCCCGACGCCAGTAACGTCGCTATTACTACTCACCGTGCTCACGGTACGGTAGAATTTTTATTTTTTTTACCGCTAGAGAATTAGATTTGGTATGACTTACGTTGGAGTAGTTTCCGGTGGTTTTGGTGGGGTTTTTTGGGGTTTTAATTTTTAGTTTGGAGCTCCGTAACGGTGTCGATCGTTTGCGCGTCGTGACAGGCCGAGCCCTTCTTAAGAACGTCGCTTTCTTTTTGGAGAGAATTCCGTGGAGCGTCGACGACGTTAACCCTATTAAACGGTGTCGTTAGAGCGGTGCTGTTTTATTACCGTAGCGTTCTACTCATCGATAAGAAACGAATCGACGCAGCCTTTCTTTTGCCACGACGCGATCGCTCTCGCGTCGGAGGGGGAGACCGATCGGTATTTACGCGCGAGCGGTAAACCGTCGGATCCGTGAGTCGATTCGTGAATTCCTTCACGGTAGGGATCGCCCGATAGCCACGAATCCGTACCGCTCCGTCGCCCGCGACCGATCCCCGTGCCGGCGACCGGTTCACGAATCGTTCCTTACCTTCGTGAAACGCGGGCCGGCGCGCGTCGATGCGATCGACAACGAACGGGCAGCGGCAGATCGAGAGGCCTCCCGAGGCCGGGCCCCCCCGCAGGGGTCCGTGTACAGAAGCGCCCGCCCGCCCCGCCTCCTTTTTTATTATCGTTTCTCTCTTTTCCCTTTCTCTTTTTTTCTTTTTTTTTTTTTTTTTTTTTTTTTCTTTCCCCTTTTACCCCTTAGAACCTTCCTTTATTCTTTTCTCTCGCCGCCCGCCGGGGGCCGCGTTCCCCGCGCCCTCGCTCGCGGCCGCTACCTGATCGGGTCCGTCCCGGCGCGGCCGCGGCGGGGGGTCGCCGGCCTACCTTCCGCGGGGGCTCCGGGCGAAGCTGCTTTCGGCCTGGGGCGGCAAGCCCCTTCCACGTCGCCTCGAGACCTGGCCGGAGCGGAGAAAAACACGGGCCGTCACTCGTTAGCCGGACGGGCCTCTCGCCCGCCCCGGCCCGGCCCGGCCCGGCCCGGCCCAGCCCAGCCCAGCCCAGCCGGCGCCGCGATTCCCGGGACGGGCCTCCGTCCCTGAGAAGGCCTCTCCGGGGACGCGGCCGGGCCTCCGAGGGACGGCGGTCTCGCAGGCCTCTGAGCAAAGTCCTGGCCGGCCACGTGCCCGACGAACGCTCCCCGCGGCCCGGGCCGACTTAGCCGAGCGTCCTCGGAGACGAGGCGCTCTCGCGGCCGCCGTGCCGGAAGATCGGGCCCGCCCGGGGCCGTCTCCCCGCCGCCGGCAAAGGAGCCGTCCCCCCTCGCCTGAGGCCGCCGGGCCCGTCCTCTCGGCGGGACTCACCGCTCCGACGCATCCCGCCGGCGACGGAAACGCCGATGGCCGTCTGTTAGAAGCGCGGCCCGCCTCTCTCTCCGCCGGCCCCGGCCGGGGCCCTGCCGCGCGGTCGCTGGAGCCCGGCCCTGGGGACCCACGTCTCTGCCCGGGCCGAGGCCGGCGGCGGCTGCTTTCCCAGGGACGGCTTCGACCGGCAAGGGCGCGGGCCCGGACACCGACGCCGCCGGCAACGCGGGCTGTAACAGAGAAGGCGGCGTCATCAACAGCGTCGCGAATCTTTTTCGTTTCTTCCCGCGTGCGCGCACCCCAAACTAAACAGGCCCCCGGCGCGGGCACGTGCCCCCCCCGAACCCCCCGCCCCCGGAGAGGCGCCCGGCTCGCCCACAAACGTAACCCCCGGCCCGAACCCCTCGCCCGCCGCTCCACGCGCGTGGGCGCAGGCCCGCGCCCGCCCGCCCGCCCCCCAGACGGGCGCACGTTAGGCACGCGGAGCGCGCGCGCGCGCCTCCCGCTGACGCCGTCGTGCCCCCCCCGCCCCCCCCCCCCATCCCCCCCGCTAGCCCCCCGGCCCCCCCCCCCCCCCACCCCCGCCTTCCTACGGCACGTTTGCCGCCCCGGGGAAGGCAGGCGGGAGACTTTAGGACCCAGCGGCATTCCTGCCGGCTCCGTGCCCGGGCGCCAGAGGGGAGTCCCGGGGGCGGGCGGTCTCTCACCCTGGCTGCCGAGTTGCTACCCTGCCCGTGCCCGTGCCCGTGCCCCGGCTCCCGCCTTTCTCTCCCGCTCACTCAGTCAGAAAAAGAGGAGAAAAAACGCAGAAGGGAAGGAAAAAAAAAACCCTAACCGACCCAAACAGAAATCTTCTCCGAAAGGAGACGCGGGCCCCCCGCCCCACCCCGTCCCCAGCCTACCTCTGCGCCAGGCTCCCTGCCTGCTCGCCGACCGCTCTCGCCTGCCTCTGCGCCAGCCTCCCTTCCCTGTCGCTGCCGCCGCGGCTGAGCGCAGGACCGTTGGCGCGGCGGGAACCGCTGCCCTTTCCTTGCGGGCAGGGGCCCGGTTGCCGGGCAACGGGGGGACCACCCCCCGACCCCTGCTGCTCCAGGGCGCCGGCGAGTCTGGGGTCGGGGAGGGGCCGCGCCTACCGGGCTGCGGGTCTGCAACTGCAGCGCAGGGAGGGAGGGAGGGGGAGCACACGCACGCGGGCTACGTGCTGGGGCGAGGGGGGGGGGGGGGCAAGGCGTGGGGGGGGGGGGGTGGGGGTGGGGGGGGTGCGTGGGGGGGGGGGGTGCGCGCGCGTGTCTGAGACGCGTATGTCGCGGGGGGCGGGCGCGTCTGCAGGATCGCAGACGTGTGTTTTAATCTATTTATTGTGTTTTAAAAGGTCAGAGTAAAATAAAACGATGGCAAGCGGGGAAAAAAAAAAGGAACAAAACGCACACCCCACCCCACCCCCGCCCCCCCCCCAGCCCCCCCCAAACCCCACACCGCGAAACCAAAAACAAAAGCCGCCGAGCGCCCGGCGGCGCCGGGACCCGGACCCGGCTACGGGCGCCCGGGGTCCTAAAGCCTCCCGGCGGACGGCAAACTCACGCCGGGGAGCCGGGCGGCTCGCGATGGGGGCCGCCGCCTCTACCCGGTCCCCCGCCGGCCAGAGCGTGTGTTCGAGGGGGGCAGACGGAGCGGAGAGGCTGGCCGGGGCGGTGAAGCCGGCCAGCGCGCGGCGGACCACCGGGTCGGGGAAGGGGCGTGCGCGCGTTTGAGTGCGGCGGGTGTTTTTTTTTTTTAAAAAAAAAAAAAAAAGAAATAAAAAATTTAAAAAGTTGTTTATTAATATTTTATTGATGTTTAATCTGGAAAGCGAAGAAGGTCAAATAAGTCTTGCATGAGACAGTACGTTTAAACTTACTGCCTTTTCGTTAGAAGCGCTTAAATCTCGGAAACGGCGGGGGGGGGGGGGGGGAATGACCCGGCCCTCCCCGGCCGGCAGAACCGGGAGAGGGTGGCCTCTGTACCGGATTCCCTTAAATATCGAAAAATTGCACACCCCCCCCCACCCGCCTCCGCCGCCGCCCCCCCCCCCCCGCACCCGAACCCGGCCGGGAGAACCGGGTCGCACGGTCCAGCCGGCTCGGGAGCACAGAGCGGCCGGCAGGTCTACCGGGCTCCTCGGGGGCCGACAGGTCTACCCGGCTCCGGCAGCGGCCCGCAGGTCTACCCGGCTCCGGCGCAGGCAGCGGCCGTCAGGTCTACCCGGCTCCGGCGCCGGCAGCGGCTGCCAGGTCTACCCGGCGCCGGCGCCGGCGGTGGCTGCCAGGTCTACCCGGCTCCGGCGCCGGCAGCGGCCCGCAGGTCTACCCGGCTCCGGCGCCGGCGGCGGCCGCCAGGTCTACCCGGCTCCGGCGCGCGCGCGGCGGCCGACAGGTCTACCCGGCTCCGGCGCCGGCAGCGGCTGCCAGGTCTACCCGGCGCCGGCGCCGGCGGTGGCTGCCAGGTCTACCCGGCTCCGGCGCCGGCAGCGGCCCGCAGGTCTACCCGGCTCCGGCGCCGGCGGCGGCCGCCAGGTCTACCCGGCTCCGGCGCGCGCGCGGCGGCCGACAGGTCTACCCGGCTCCGGCGCCGGCAGCGGCTGCCAGGTCTACCCGGCTCCGGCGCCGGCAGCGGCCCGCAGGCCTACCCGGCTCCGGCGCCGGCGGCGGCCGCCAGGTCTACCCGGCTCCGGCGCGCGCGCGCGGCGGCTGCCAGGTCTACCCGGCTCCGGCGCCGGCAGTGGCCGTCAGGTCTACCCGGCTCCGGCGCCGGCGGCGGCCGCCAGGTCTACCCGGCTCCGGCGCCGGCGGCGGCTGCCAGGTCTACCCGGCTCCGGCGCGCGTGCGGCGGCTTCCAGGTCTACCCGGCTCCGGAGACCGGGTCGGCGGCTGTCAGGTCTACCCGGCTCCGGTGCCGGCAGCGGCCCGCAGGCCTACCCGGCTCCGGCGCCGGCAGTGGCCATCAGGTCTACCCGGCTCCGGCGCCGGCGGCGGCCCGCAGGTCTACCCGGCTCCGGCGCCGGCGGCGGCTGTCAGGTCTACCCGGCTCCGGAGACCGGTTCGGCGGCTGTCAGGTCTACCCGGCTCCGGTGCCGGCAGCGGCCCGCAGGCCTACCCGGCTCCGGCGCCGGCAGTGGCCGTCAGGTCTACCCGGCTCCGGCGCCGGCGGCGGCTGTCAGGTCTACCCGGCTCCGGCGCCGGCGGCGGCCGCCAGGTCTACCCGGCTCCGGCGCCGGCGGCGGCTGCCAGGTCTACCCGGCTCCGGCGCCGGCAGCGGCTGCCAGGTCTACCCGGCTCCGGCGCAGGCAGCGGCTGTCAGGTCTACCCGGCTCCGGCGCGCGTGCGGCGGCTTCCAGGTCTACCCGGCTCCGGAGACCGGGTCGGCGGCTGTCAGGTCTACCCGGCTCCGGCGCGCGTGCGGCGGCTGCCAGGTCTACCCGGCTCCGGGAGCCCGGGTCGGCCGCCAGCGGCGGCCGGCGACCCCGGCCTGTCGCTGCCGGAGCGTCCGTCGGACAGGGAGGCCAGGTCTACCCGGCTCCGGCGGGACTTAGTCGCATTTCCGGGGCTGAGCGGTAGACCTGTTGTCCCCTCCGCTTCCTCGGAGCTGCCGAAGGGGTCGCTGCTCTGTGCTGCCTCCAGTTACGTCATCGTAAAAGTCGGCGTCGCTGGCGCGCCTCCCCGGTGGGCGGAGACGGCCGTCTTGGATCTTTCTGGGGGCGGCGACGTACCGGTCCATACTATAGGAGCGAGCGGTGACTCGTCTCCGGAGCAGGGCTAGCGAGCGGCCGTTGGCAGAGCGGCACGAGAGGGAACGGCAGACCCCTCCGCGGGGATCAAGGGCAAAGACCGGCGGCCGGCGGTGGTCGCCGGCACTCGAACGCGCAAGGCCGGGGAAGGGGGTCCAGCCTCTGCGGCGCTTTCTCCTCCCCGGTCCCGCACGGGGCCCGATGATGATGCGAGCTTACTGCCGGCATATGGCGGAAGCAGACGACCGGGGGTTTCGAGCCTGCCGCGGCTTGCCCCGGCTCCGGAGGGCCCAGTGGTGTGGCATGGGCGAGGCTGGCGGCACCTCGCCCTTTTTCTCCGGCCCTAAGCCGGGGCCCGCGAAGCGGGCGCAGAGAGCGGCGGCCGGTCGCGGTGGCCGGCAGCCGAACGCAGACGGCCGGGGGTTTCGAGCCTGCCGCGGCTTTCCCCGGCCCCCGAGAGCCCGAGGACGGCGCGGGCGGAGGCGGCGGCGCCTCGCCCTCCTTTTGCCGGCACGAGCCATACGTGGGCGGCCCGTGGTGTCTGGCTTGCCCTGGCTTCTCGGAGCGCCGGAGGGCTCGGTGAAGGGACTGCGTAGCACGGGCGAGGTGGCGGCGCCTCGCCCTTTTTTTTCTGCCGGCCCTAAGCCGGGGCCCGCGAAGCGGGCGCAGAGAGCGGCGGCCGGTCGCGGTGGCCGGCAGCCGAACGCAGACGGCCGGGGGTTTCGAGCCTGCCGCGGCTTTCCCCGGCCCCCGAGAGCCCGAGGACGGCGCGGGCGGAGGCGGCGGCGCCTCGCCCTCCTTTTGCCGGCACGAGCCATACGTGGGCGGCCCGTGGTGTCTGGCTTGCCCTGGCTTCTCGGAGCGCCGGAGGGCTCGGTGAAGGGACTGCGTAGCACGGGCGAGGTGGCGGCGCCTCGCCCTTTTTTTTCCGCCGGCCCTAAGCCGGGGCCCGCGAAGCGGGCCGAGAGCGGCGGACCGGTCGCGGTGGCCGGCAGCCGAACGCAGACGGCCGGGGCTGTCAAGCCTTCCTGGCGTCGTTTGTTTTTTTTTTTTTTCCCCGGGGGAAGCGGTTCCCTGCGGGCTGGGCAAAGACTGGCGGCCGGCGGCGGTCGCCAGCACTCTCGAACGCTGGAAGACCGGGGGACTTGAGCTAGCCGCAGCTTTCCCCCGGTCCCGTTGACCTCAGTGAAGGGAATCGTCTGGAGCGGGTGGCCGGCGGCACCTCCCGCTCCCCCGTTATTACCGATCCAGACCCCCAGGCAGCGCCCGCTGAGGCGTCCCCAGGCACGTCGGAGAGGCTCCGCGGCGGGCCGGCTCTGCCGGTGTTCAGGCCGTCGGAGCACCTCTCGCGGACGTTGCCCGCTCGCCCGCACGCAGAGCCCCGCGTCCGCCGCCCACCCCCGGGTGGCGGCGGGGCGCGCGCGGCCGTCGCTGTCCCAGGAACCGTGGCCGTGGGGCCTCCGCTGCCTTGCCGGCATCGTCAAGGCGCCTCGGGCGCGTCGGAGAGGCTCCACGGTCGGGCCGGCTCTGCCGGTGTTAAGGCCGTCGGGGCGGCTCTCAGCCGACGCTGCCCTCCCGCCCGCACGCAGGGCCCCGCGTCCGCCGCCCACCCCCGGGTGGCGGCGGGGCGCGCGCGGCCGTCGCTGTCCCAGGAACCGTGGCCGTGGGGCCTCCGCTGCCTTGCCGGCATCGTCAAGGCGCCTCGGGCGCGTCGGAGAGGCTCCAC
>NW_028121083.1:25000-33923 GCF_965183815.1 Platalea leucorodia
TGTCATTATCGTCATTACTGATATAAGGAATTAATTGTTTTCGTTTAATGAATTAATTAATTAATACCTATTAGCGTCATTAGATATTACTCTATATTATTAATTAATTTATTACTGTAAATAATTTTAATCATTAAACTTTAATAATAATATAGATTATTATTATTTAATAATAATAATATAAATTATCATTATAAATTATTATTATTTAAGAATAATTTATATTATTATTTAATTAATATATTTAAGAATATTTTATATATAAATATGTAATAATAGTATTTTATATGTATTTAAATATATTTAATGATATATTTGATTAATACATTTAATAATATTTATATTGATATAATAATAATATTTATATAACAATATTATAATATCATGTAATAATATCACATATTCAATATAAATATTAAATATATTAATATTTAATATTATAAATATTAAGTATATTAAATATTATAGTATATATTATATAATTGAATATAATATTCCTATAATAATAATATTTATACTTTGATAATATTATATTATTATTTAATAACAATAATATAAATTATTATTATTTATTGTTATAAATTAAACAATAATTGTAAATTATAAATTTTCTCCATTTATTATTAGATCATTAAAATTAACAAATTATTAAATGATATTTAACTTATTAATTTATTATTAATTGTTATTAAACATTATTAAATATCATCATTATTAAATATTATTAATTAAAATGAAGGAATCGTTAATATGCAGTTTATTTAACGTGTCAATTTGTTGTTACTAATTTATTTATTAATCGATTGTTTTACCGTTCCGGTTTCGGTCTTTATTAATTTATTCGTTCGGAAAGGCTTAAAATTTATCCCGAATCGCAGTACGAAAGAGAATCACGCGAGCGTTCTTACCTTCTGGCGCTTCTCCTGATGGAATTCCATGGATCGTTTGGAATCGTGAAATAATTCAGTATTAGTAAACGTTATTCGTCGTAGCAGCGTTAGGATCAGCGCTAACGCTATGAAAAACCTCCTTTTTTCGCTTGTCGTTCTAAAAGCACTACACGTTATTCAATAGGACGACTATCACGAATAATAACTTATTCATCGCTTTCGAATGACGTACCTTATGCACGATTAGTCTTTTATGCGCGATTAGTCTTTTATTCGTTACCGATTCGCCGTTCACAAAACCGTTGAGTATTGGCACGCAGAATATCAAAAGCAAGTCACGCTATTGCTAATAACACGTCGTGAGTTTATCCTCACGAGAGGATGATGACGACGCTGCTACGACTACCGCCACCGCCGCCGCCGCCGCTAACAAGAATAACAACAGTAGCAATAAATAACGTTCGCGATGATCTTTTCCGAGTAAACAAGAAGTCCCCGACGCCAGTAACGTCGCTATTACTACTCACCGTGCTCACGGTACGGTAGAATTTTTATTTTTTTTACCGCTAGAGAATTAGATTTGGTATGACTTACGTTGGAGTAGTTTCCGGTGGTTTTGGTGGGGTTTTTTGGGGTTTTAATTTTTAGTTTGGAGCTCCGTAACGGTGTCGATCGTTTGCGCGTCGTGACAGGCCGAGCCCTTCTTAAGAACGTCGCTTTCTTTTTGGAGAGAATTCCGTGGAGCGTCGACGACGTTAACCCTATTAAACGGTGTCGTTAGAGCGGTGCTGTTTTATTACCGTAGCGTTCTACTCATCGATAAGAAACGAATCGACGCAGCCTTTCTTTTGCCACGACGCGATCGCTCTCGCGTCGGAGGGGGAGACCGATCGGTATTTACGCGCGAGCGGTAAACCGTCGGATCCGTGAGTCGATTCGTGAATTCCTTCACGGTAGGGATCGCCCGATAGCCACGAATCCGTACCGCTCCGTCGCCCGCGACCGATCCCCGTGCCGGCGACCGGTTCACGAATCGTTCCTTACCTTCGTGAAACGCGGGCCGGCGCGCGTCGATGCGATCGACAACGAACGGGCAGCGGCAGATCGAGAGGCCTCCCGAGGCCGGGCCCCCCCGCAGGGGTCCGTGTACAGAAGCGCCCGCCCGCCCCGCCTCCTTTTTTATTATCGTTTCTCTCTTTTCCCTTTCTCTTTTTTTCTTTTTTTTTTTTTTTTTTTTTTTTTCTTTCCCCTTTTACCCCTTAGAACCTTCCTTTATTCTTTTCTCTCGCCGCCCGCCGGGGGCCGCGTTCCCCGCGCCCTCGCTCGCGGCCGCTACCTGATCGGGTCCGTCCCGGCGCGGCCGCGGCGGGGGGTCGCCGGCCTACCTTCCGCGGGGGCTCCGGGCGAAGCTGCTTTCGGCCTGGGGCGGCAAGCCCCTTCCACGTCGCCTCGAGACCTGGCCGGAGCGGAGAAAAACACGGGCCGTCACTCGTTAGCCGGACGGGCCTCTCGCCCGCCCCGGCCCGGCCCGGCCCGGCCCGGCCCAGCCCAGCCCAGCCCAGCCGGCGCCGCGATTCCCGGGACGGGCCTCCGTCCCTGAGAAGGCCTCTCCGGGGACGCGGCCGGGCCTCCGAGGGACGGCGGTCTCGCAGGCCTCTGAGCAAAGTCCTGGCCGGCCACGTGCCCGACGAACGCTCCCCGCGGCCCGGGCCGACTTAGCCGAGCGTCCTCGGAGACGAGGCGCTCTCGCGGCCGCCGTGCCGGAAGATCGGGCCCGCCCGGGGCCGTCTCCCCGCCGCCGGCAAAGGAGCCGTCCCCCCTCGCCTGAGGCCGCCGGGCCCGTCCTCTCGGCGGGACTCACCGCTCCGACGCATCCCGCCGGCGACGGAAACGCCGATGGCCGTCTGTTAGAAGCGCGGCCCGCCTCTCTCTCCGCCGGCCCCGGCCGGGGCCCTGCCGCGCGGTCGCTGGAGCCCGGCCCTGGGGACCCACGTCTCTGCCCGGGCCGAGGCCGGCGGCGGCTGCTTTCCCAGGGACGGCTTCGACCGGCAAGGGCGCGGGCCCGGACACCGACGCCGCCGGCAACGCGGGCTGTAACAGAGAAGGCGGCGTCATCAACAGCGTCGCGAATCTTTTTCGTTTCTTCCCGCGTGCGCGCACCCCAAACTAAACAGGCCCCCGGCGCGGGCACGTGCCCCCCCCGAACCCCCCGCCCCCGGAGAGGCGCCCGGCTCGCCCACAAACGTAACCCCCGGCCCGAACCCCTCGCCCGCCGCTCCACGCGCGTGGGCGCAGGCCCGCGCCCGCCCGCCCGCCCCCCAGACGGGCGCACGTTAGGCACGCGGAGCGCGCGCGCGCGCCTCCCGCTGACGCCGTCGTGCCCCCCCCGCCCCCCCCCCCCATCCCCCCCGCTAGCCCCCCGGCCCCCCCCCCCCCCCACCCCCGCCTTCCTACGGCACGTTTGCCGCCCCGGGGAAGGCAGGCGGGAGACTTTAGGACCCAGCGGCATTCCTGCCGGCTCCGTGCCCGGGCGCCAGAGGGGAGTCCCGGGGGCGGGCGGTCTCTCACCCTGGCTGCCGAGTTGCTACCCTGCCCGTGCCCGTGCCCGTGCCCCGGCTCCCGCCTTTCTCTCCCGCTCACTCAGTCAGAAAAAGAGGAGAAAAAACGCAGAAGGGAAGGAAAAAAAAAACCCTAACCGACCCAAACAGAAATCTTCTCCGAAAGGAGACGCGGGCCCCCCGCCCCACCCCGTCCCCAGCCTACCTCTGCGCCAGGCTCCCTGCCTGCTCGCCGACCGCTCTCGCCTGCCTCTGCGCCAGCCTCCCTTCCCTGTCGCTGCCGCCGCGGCTGAGCGCAGGACCGTTGGCGCGGCGGGAACCGCTGCCCTTTCCTTGCGGGCAGGGGCCCGGTTGCCGGGCAACGGGGGGACCACCCCCCGACCCCTGCTGCTCCAGGGCGCCGGCGAGTCTGGGGTCGGGGAGGGGCCGCGCCTACCGGGCTGCGGGTCTGCAACTGCAGCGCAGGGAGGGAGGGAGGGGGAGCACACGCACGCGGGCTACGTGCTGGGGCGAGGGGGGGGGGGGGGCAAGGCGTGGGGGGGGGGGGGTGGGGGTGGGGGGGGTGCGTGGGGGGGGGGGGTGCGCGCGCGTGTCTGAGACGCGTATGTCGCGGGGGGCGGGCGCGTCTGCAGGATCGCAGACGTGTGTTTTAATCTATTTATTGTGTTTTAAAAGGTCAGAGTAAAATAAAACGATGGCAAGCGGGGAAAAAAAAAAGGAACAAAACGCACACCCCACCCCACCCCCGCCCCCCCCCCAGCCCCCCCCAAACCCCACACCGCGAAACCAAAAACAAAAGCCGCCGAGCGCCCGGCGGCGCCGGGACCCGGACCCGGCTACGGGCGCCCGGGGTCCTAAAGCCTCCCGGCGGACGGCAAACTCACGCCGGGGAGCCGGGCGGCTCGCGATGGGGGCCGCCGCCTCTACCCGGTCCCCCGCCGGCCAGAGCGTGTGTTCGAGGGGGGCAGACGGAGCGGAGAGGCTGGCCGGGGCGGTGAAGCCGGCCAGCGCGCGGCGGACCACCGGGTCGGGGAAGGGGCGTGCGCGCGTTTGAGTGCGGCGGGTGTTTTTTTTTTTTAAAAAAAAAAAAAAAAGAAATAAAAAATTTAAAAAGTTGTTTATTAATATTTTATTGATGTTTAATCTGGAAAGCGAAGAAGGTCAAATAAGTCTTGCATGAGACAGTACGTTTAAACTTACTGCCTTTTCGTTAGAAGCGCTTAAATCTCGGAAACGGCGGGGGGGGGGGGGGGGAATGACCCGGCCCTCCCCGGCCGGCAGAACCGGGAGAGGGTGGCCTCTGTACCGGATTCCCTTAAATATCGAAAAATTGCACACCCCCCCCCACCCGCCTCCGCCGCCGCCCCCCCCCCCCCGCACCCGAACCCGGCCGGGAGAACCGGGTCGCACGGTCCAGCCGGCTCGGGAGCACAGAGCGGCCGGCAGGTCTACCGGGCTCCTCGGGGGCCGACAGGTCTACCCGGCTCCGGCAGCGGCCCGCAGGTCTACCCGGCTCCGGCGCAGGCAGCGGCCGTCAGGTCTACCCGGCTCCGGCGCCGGCAGCGGCTGCCAGGTCTACCCGGCGCCGGCGCCGGCGGTGGCTGCCAGGTCTACCCGGCTCCGGCGCCGGCAGCGGCCCGCAGGTCTACCCGGCTCCGGCGCCGGCGGCGGCCGCCAGGTCTACCCGGCTCCGGCGCGCGCGCGGCGGCCGACAGGTCTACCCGGCTCCGGCGCCGGCAGCGGCTGCCAGGTCTACCCGGCGCCGGCGCCGGCGGTGGCTGCCAGGTCTACCCGGCTCCGGCGCCGGCAGCGGCCCGCAGGTCTACCCGGCTCCGGCGCCGGCGGCGGCCGCCAGGTCTACCCGGCTCCGGCGCGCGCGCGGCGGCCGACAGGTCTACCCGGCTCCGGCGCCGGCAGCGGCTGCCAGGTCTACCCGGCTCCGGCGCCGGCAGCGGCCCGCAGGCCTACCCGGCTCCGGCGCCGGCGGCGGCCGCCAGGTCTACCCGGCTCCGGCGCGCGCGCGCGGCGGCTGCCAGGTCTACCCGGCTCCGGCGCCGGCAGTGGCCGTCAGGTCTACCCGGCTCCGGCGCCGGCGGCGGCCGCCAGGTCTACCCGGCTCCGGCGCCGGCGGCGGCTGCCAGGTCTACCCGGCTCCGGCGCGCGTGCGGCGGCTTCCAGGTCTACCCGGCTCCGGAGACCGGGTCGGCGGCTGTCAGGTCTACCCGGCTCCGGTGCCGGCAGCGGCCCGCAGGCCTACCCGGCTCCGGCGCCGGCAGTGGCCATCAGGTCTACCCGGCTCCGGCGCCGGCGGCGGCCCGCAGGTCTACCCGGCTCCGGCGCCGGCGGCGGCTGTCAGGTCTACCCGGCTCCGGAGACCGGTTCGGCGGCTGTCAGGTCTACCCGGCTCCGGTGCCGGCAGCGGCCCGCAGGCCTACCCGGCTCCGGCGCCGGCAGTGGCCGTCAGGTCTACCCGGCTCCGGCGCCGGCGGCGGCTGTCAGGTCTACCCGGCTCCGGCGCCGGCGGCGGCCGCCAGGTCTACCCGGCTCCGGCGCCGGCGGCGGCTGCCAGGTCTACCCGGCTCCGGCGCCGGCAGCGGCTGCCAGGTCTACCCGGCTCCGGCGCAGGCAGCGGCTGTCAGGTCTACCCGGCTCCGGCGCGCGTGCGGCGGCTTCCAGGTCTACCCGGCTCCGGAGACCGGGTCGGCGGCTGTCAGGTCTACCCGGCTCCGGCGCGCGTGCGGCGGCTGCCAGGTCTACCCGGCTCCGGGAGCCCGGGTCGGCCGCCAGCGGCGGCCGGCGACCCCGGCCTGTCGCTGCCGGAGCGTCCGTCGGACAGGGAGGCCAGGTCTACCCGGCTCCGGCGGGACTTAGTCGCATTTCCGGGGCTGAGCGGTAGACCTGTTGTCCCCTCCGCTTCCTCGGAGCTGCCGAAGGGGTCGCTGCTCTGTGCTGCCTCCAGTTACGTCATCGTAAAAGTCGGCGTCGCTGGCGCGCCTCCCCGGTGGGCGGAGACGGCCGTCTTGGATCTTTCTGGGGGCGGCGACGTACCGGTCCATACTATAGGAGCGAGCGGTGACTCGTCTCCGGAGCAGGGCTAGCGAGCGGCCGTTGGCAGAGCGGCACGAGAGGGAACGGCAGACCCCTCCGCGGGGATCAAGGGCAAAGACCGGCGGCCGGCGGTGGTCGCCGGCACTCGAACGCGCAAGGCCGGGGAAGGGGGTCCAGCCTCTGCGGCGCTTTCTCCTCCCCGGTCCCGCACGGGGCCCGATGATGATGCGAGCTTACTGCCGGCATATGGCGGAAGCAGACGACCGGGGGTTTCGAGCCTGCCGCGGCTTGCCCCGGCTCCGGAGGGCCCAGTGGTGTGGCATGGGCGAGGCTGGCGGCACCTCGCCCTTTTTCTCCGGCCCTAAGCCGGGGCCCGCGAAGCGGGCGCAGAGAGCGGCGGCCGGTCGCGGTGGCCGGCAGCCGAACGCAGACGGCCGGGGGTTTCGAGCCTGCCGCGGCTTTCCCCGGCCCCCGAGAGCCCGAGGACGGCGCGGGCGGAGGCGGCGGCGCCTCGCCCTCCTTTTGCCGGCACGAGCCATACGTGGGCGGCCCGTGGTGTCTGGCTTGCCCTGGCTTCTCGGAGCGCCGGAGGGCTCGGTGAAGGGACTGCGTAGCACGGGCGAGGTGGCGGCGCCTCGCCCTTTTTTTTCTGCCGGCCCTAAGCCGGGGCCCGCGAAGCGGGCGCAGAGAGCGGCGGCCGGTCGCGGTGGCCGGCAGCCGAACGCAGACGGCCGGGGGTTTCGAGCCTGCCGCGGCTTTCCCCGGCCCCCGAGAGCCCGAGGACGGCGCGGGCGGAGGCGGCGGCGCCTCGCCCTCCTTTTGCCGGCACGAGCCATACGTGGGCGGCCCGTGGTGTCTGGCTTGCCCTGGCTTCTCGGAGCGCCGGAGGGCTCGGTGAAGGGACTGCGTAGCACGGGCGAGGTGGCGGCGCCTCGCCCTTTTTTTTCCGCCGGCCCTAAGCCGGGGCCCGCGAAGCGGGCCGAGAGCGGCGGACCGGTCGCGGTGGCCGGCAGCCGAACGCAGACGGCCGGGGCTGTCAAGCCTTCCTGGCGTCGTTTGTTTTTTTTTTTTTTCCCCGGGGGAAGCGGTTCCCTGCGGGCTGGGCAAAGACTGGCGGCCGGCGGCGGTCGCCAGCACTCTCGAACGCTGGAAGACCGGGGGACTTGAGCTAGCCGCAGCTTTCCCCCGGTCCCGTTGACCTCAGTGAAGGGAATCGTCTGGAGCGGGTGGCCGGCGGCACCTCCCGCTCCCCCGTTATTACCGATCCAGACCCCCAGGCAGCGCCCGCTGAGGCGTCCCCAGGCACGTCGGAGAGGCTCCGCGGCGGGCCGGCTCTGCCGGTGTTCAGGCCGTCGGAGCACCTCTCGCGGACGTTGCCCGCTCGCCCGCACGCAGAGCCCCGCGTCCGCCGCCCACCCCCGGGTGGCGGCGGGGCGCGCGCGGCCGTCGCTGTCCCAGGAACCGTGGCCGTGGGGCCTCCGCTGCCTTGCCGGCATCGTCAAGGCGCCTCGGGCGCGTCGGAGAGGCTCCACGGTCGGGCCGGCTCTGCCGGTGTTAAGGCCGTCGGGGCGGCTCTCAGCCGACGCTGCCCTCCCGCCCGCACGCAGGGCCCCGCGTCCGCCGCCCACCCCCGGGTGGCGGCGGGGCGCGCGCGGCCGTCGCTGTCCCAGGAACCGTGGCCGTGGGGCCTCCGCTGCCTTGCCGGCATCGTCAAGGCGCCTCGGGCGCGTCGGAGAGGCTCCACGGTCGGGCCGGCTCTGCCGGTGTTAAGGCCGTCGGGGCGGCTCTCAGCCGACGCTGCCCTCCCGCCCGCACGCAGGGCCCCGCGTCCGCCGCCCACCCCCGGGTGGCGGCGGGGCGCGCGCGGCCGTCGCTGTCCCAGGAACCGTGGCCGTGGGGCCTCCGCTGCCTTGCCGGCATCGTCAAGGCACCTCGGGCGCGTCGGAGAGGCTCCACGGTCGGGCCGGCTCTGCCGGTGTTAAGGCCGTCGGGGCGGCTCTCAGCCGACGCTGCCCTCCCGCCCGCACGCAGGGCCCCGCGTCCGCCGCCCACCCCCGGGTGGCGGCGGGGCGCGCGCGGCCGTCGCTGTCCCAGGAACCGTGGCCGTGGGGCCTCCGCTGCCTTGCCGGCATCGTCAAGGCGCCTCGGGCGCGTCGGAGAGGCTCCACGGTCGGGCCGGCTCTGCCGGTGTTAAGGCCGTCGGGGCGGCTCTCAGCCGACGCTGCCCTCCCGCCCGCACGCAGGGCCCCGCGTCCGCCGCCCACCCCCGGGTGGCGGCGGGGCGCGCGCGGCCGTCGCTGTCCCAGGAACCGTGGCCGTGGGGCCTCCGCTCCTTTTTCTTTGCTTTACTGATCGATGAGGCCTTTCGGGTCGCGTCGGAGAGGGCCCCCGGCGGGCCGGCACTTCCGTGCTCCCCGTAATAGGGTG